>NW_028274813.1:49630227-49781742 GCF_037043125.1 Eumetopias jubatus
AAAAAAAAAAATAGAAAAGGAAAAAAACCTTCCAAATTCATCCTATGAGGTCAGAATTACCCTGATACCAAACCAGATGAAGACTCCACTAAAAAAGAGAACTACAGGCCAATATACCTAATATTCATACCTAATGAACATGGATGCAAAAATTCTCAATAAAATATTGCAAAATGAATCCAGCAATACATTAAAAAAATCATTCACTGTGATCAAGTGGGATTTAGTCCTGGGTTGCAAGGATGGTTCAGTATTCACAAATCAGTCAACATGATACACCACAGTAATAAAAGAAAGGATAAGAACCATATGATCATTTCAATAGATGCAGAAAAAGCATTTGATGAAGCACAACATCCATTCATGATAAAAACCCTCAAGAAAGTAGGTTTAGAGGGAACATACCTCATGTAATATGGGCCATATATGAAAAGCCCACAGCTAATATCATCCTCAATGGGGAACAACAGTCAGGAACAAGACAGGGATCTTCACTTTCACCACTTTTATTCAACATAGTACTAGAAGGCTTTAGCCTCCGCAATCAGACAACAAAAAGAAATAAAAGGCATCCAAGTCAGTCACAAAGAAGTAAAACTTTCACTATTTGTAGATGACATGATCTATATGGAAAACCTGAAAGACTCCACCAAAAAACTCCTAGAACTGATAAATTCAGTGAAGTCACAGAAATCAAAACCAATGTAGAGAAATCTGTTGCATTTCTATACACCAAAAAAGAAGCAGCAGAGAGATAACTTAAGGAATCAGCCCCATTTACAATTGCACCAAAAACCATAAGGTATCTAGTAATAAACTTTACCAAAGAGGTAAAATATCTGTACTCAGAAAACTATAAAACACTGATGAAAGAAATTGAAGATGACACAAATAAATGGAAAGTCATTCCATGCCCATGAATTGGAAGAACATTGTTAAAATGTCTATACTACCCAGAGCAATCTGCACATTTAATGCAATTTCTTTTTTTATTATGTTTTGTTAATCACCATACATTACATCATTAGTTTTTTAAATTTTTATTGTTATGTTAATCACCATACATTACATCATTAGTTTTTGACGTAGTGTTCCATGATTCATTGTTTGCGTATAACACCCAGTGCTCCATTCAGTAAGTGCCCTCTTTAATACCCGTCACCAGGCTAACCCATCCCCCATCCCTCTCCCCTCTGGAACCCTCAGTTTGTTTCTCAGAGTCCATAGTCTCTCATGGTTTGTCTCCCCCTCCGATTTCCCCCCTTTCATTTCTCCCTTCCTGCTATTTTTTTTTTTTTAACATATAATGTGTTATTTGTTTCAGAGGTACTGGTCTGTGATTCAACAGTCTTACACAATTCACAGAACTCACCATGGCACAAACCCTCCCCAATGTCTATCACCCAGCCACCCCATCCCTTCCAGCCCCCACCATTCCAGAAACCCTCAGTTTGTTTCCTTAGATTAAGAATTCCTCATATCAGTGAGGTCATATGATACATGTCTTTCTCTGACTGACTTATTTCACTCAGCATAATACCCTCCAGTTCCATCCACGTCATTGCAAATGGCAAGATTTCATTCCTTTTGATGGCTGCATAATACCCCATTGTATATATATACTACATCTTCTTTATCCATTCATCTGTCGATGGACATCTTGGCTCTTTCCATAGTTTGGCTATTGTGGGCATCGCTGCTATAAACGTCGGGGTGCACATATCCCTTTGGATCCCTACATTTGTATCTTTGGGGTAAATACTCAGTAGTGCAATTGCTGGGTCGTATGGTATCTCTATTCCTCAACTTTTTGAGGAAACTCCATACTGTTTTCCAGAGTGGCCGCACCAGCTTGCATTCCGCCAAAAGTGTAGGAGAGTTCCCCTTTCTCCGCATCCCCGCCAACATGTGTTTCCTGACTTGTTAATTTTAGCCATTCTGACTGGTGTGAGGTGGTATTTCATTGAGGCTTTGATTTGGATTTCCCTGATGCTGAGCGATGTTGAGCACTTTTTCATGTGTCTGTTGACCATTTGGATGTCTTCTTTGGAAAAATGTCTGTTCATGTCTTCTGCCCATTTCTTGATTGGATCATTTGTTCTTTGGGTGTTGAGTTTGATAAGTTCTTTACAGATTTTTGGATACTAGCTCTTTATCTGATATGTCATTTGCAAATGCAATTTCTATCAAAGTACCAACCGCATTTTTCATGGAGCTAGAACAAATAGTCCTAAAATTTGTATGGAACAACAAAAGACCTCAAATAGCCAAAGAAACCTTGAAAAAGATAAGCAAAGCATCAGAAGCATTTGAAGAATCAGAATTCTGGACTTCAAGTTATATTACACAGCTGTAGTAATGAAAACATTATGGTACTGGCACAAAAGTAGACACATAGAACAAGAGAGCAGAATAGAAAACCCAGAAATGCACGCATAATTATATGATCAATTAAGCTTCTATAAGGCAGGAAAGAATATTCAATGGGAAAAATATCTCTTCCACAAATGGTGGTGGAGAAACTGAACAGCAACATGCAGAAGAATGAAACCGGACCACTTTTTTACACCACACAGAAAAATAGATTCAACAAAGATTAAAGACCAAAATGTGAGCCCTGAAATATATATTGAAATCCAAACCCTACATTGGTATCTAGTGTTCCTATTAAATTTTTTATTCAATTACAAGTAAGTTTATACTCAGTAATCATTCCCACTGGATGAGTAAATTCTCAACAATGTCTGCACCTTAGCCATTTTTTTTAAAACATCCAGGGCAGTGCCTAGCAAATTGTGCATCTTTAATAGAGTTGTTGAGTGACTGAGTGAATACAAGAAAAAGTTTTCAAGATTTTACTATTCTGACACATCAAATGTACTCTTGGTTGCCTAAAAAGTTATTTTGGAGGAACAATAGTAATAATTCAATAATTACTGCATGCTACTTTGATGCATGCATAGATTTAAGCATTTCATGCTTATTTCTTCTAATAATCGTGCTGATAGTTACATTTTATTGTCTTGGCAGAGAAATTTTGCTACAGATGAACAATATTTAATATCAGACTCATATTTGCATATAGAATTTTCTATGAAGTACTTGGTTTCAGAATAAATCATTTTAATAAAAGAAGGTATTTAATTGATATTAATTTAGCTTGAAAATGCATTTGCACAGCTTGATTTTAAGTGCAGCTCCTTCTAAGTCCTACTACATGTGGCAAAACTAAATCATTAACTAAAAAAGAAAAAAAAATCAAGCAGGATTGATTCTCTATACAAATAAAGAAGAACAAAATTATTTTATAATTTTCTTGATTTTTAGAATCTTAGGTATACTGAGCATAGATATATTTGCAAAATAATATTATTAAACAGTGGTAAAAGGGTCATTATAAACTGAATAAAAAAGTATTTAGGATAATATTTGACAGGCTAAAAAGTTCTTGAGATAAATTTTTTTTCTTGCTAATTACAATGACCCTGAAAAATACAAACTGTCTGGTTTTTTGGGAACTGTACATATATCTCTGGATTGTATATGTATTTAAGGATTTACTTTTTCTAACTATAAAATATTCAATGATTTTTATTTTCTTAATAAAACAATGCTTAAGCAAGATAAGTAATAACTATATAAATTCCTAAGAAAACATTCAAAATTGCTGTCTTTGAAATACTAAACTACTCTCTCAAATTCTTTATGGCCATAGTTTTAAACTAATTAGTTGTATTATGCTAATAGTCTTTCAAAAGCAACTGTAGTTTGCTTTTGTATATGTCTCTGAGGCAGGATGCTCTTCCTATATGTATTTCAAATAATATAAAAAGGATGATAAATATAGTGGAAGTACACTAAACTAGTTTTAACATAACCAATAATGAAGGGAAAAATATTGGCCAAGACTCATAAAAATAAGTTGCAAAACAGTAATATTAGCAAAATGTTGACCTAGGTATTTCTTAACCAAAAGTTTCAACTAATCATCTAATAAATAACCTTTAATAAAATATATTTTTAGTAGTCAGAACAAAATTTTAAGTTATATTTAAAAAATCAGAGTCCTAAACATATTGGTCTCAGATACATTCCAGAAGCTTTTATCAATAACATTAACTGAGTAGTGACAAAGAGAAGAAGTTTGAAATTGCAGGATATATACCTATATATATTATCAACATAGTCTACATTTCATAAACTTAAAAAGATGAAAAAAATAAACCCTTAAACTGTGGTATTCTCAAAACCTAGAGTAACTGGACTTCATTATGTTGGAACTAAGCCATGCTCAAATATTTCTATTAAAAAATGTGGTTTTCTCAGTTTGGGACTATCACTTCAGTATTTCCTTAAAAATCAATAGATGCGGGGTAACTGGGTGGCTCAGTCTGTTACATGTCTGCCTTCAGCTGGGGTCATGATCCCAGGGTCCTGGGATCTAGCCCGCACTGGGGGGTCCCTGCTCAGTGGGGGTCTGCTTCTCCCTTGCTCTCTGCCCCTCGTCCCTGCTTGTGCTCTTTCTCAAATACAGAGCTTAAGAAAAAAAATCAATAGATGCTTAAAGTGCCTATTTCCAGTCTTTTCAAGTAAAGTTTTAAAAAATTCTATTATATCTTCTGTTTGTGTTATTCTTTCTCACTCTTCCCAACCAGTGGGCAATAATCTGGCCTGATAAGCCTGAATTTAAGAGTTTAATTTCTTTCTGCTCACCAGAGTAGTGATTTCATCCTGCAACTGCCTTTTTCTCTTCTGTCAGATCTTCTGCCACGCAATCCATCAAGCCCTTCCTTGAGTTGTCCTCTACTTATTTCTCTCTCCAAGTGCAGTGAAACTCCTCTTCTTTGAGATAAAAAATAAAAGATACACGTGCATTGGTTTCTGTTAGTCTTTTCCATTTGAATATACTCCATGTTCTCACAAAGAAACCACTATGGCATCAGAATTTTACTAATTAACACCAATAGCAACATACACTAGAGGAAGGAAAGCGTATTATCTTAGAAATTCTAAAGAAACTGGATGGCAGTCCTGGATCTCCCATTAACAGTGTGACTTTTAGAAACTATTTGCTTGTCTTGTTGTTGTTTCTACACCACTGAGCTGCTAAAAGAAGAATGCAGCCTTGGTTATCTAATTTGTTGTGATTATTTAGGTTTCTTCTAGTTCTCTTGCTACCATTTTCACAGAAGGAAAGGACATGAAATGGATTGAAAAACAATTGTGACATCAAATTCCTGTTGGCAAAGGCATTGGTGGCCAACAGGTGAAACTAATGCATGAGTTGAAGATTTGGATTGCATTTATCTCTATTTCCCCAGAGATTCCTTGTAATTAAGAGTAGACTGTACCTTTTTCCAATTTATTACAGTGACCTTAGAACTAAGTAAATTTGTCCTGAAGCTACCTTGAAAAAATTGCATCTCTTTCACATTTTTTTCCTTTCTTTAACATTAGTAATGCTATATATTTTTAGGTCTTTATCTTCTATGGATTTTTTTCTCACATAGATCCAGAAAGAAAATCTAAATGGGTACTCACATAGTGCATTCATTCCTCCAAAATTTCTACTCACCACGCACATTTCCTAGTATTAAGTTTGATATAATAATGGTTTTAAGCAATCTTAATTCAGGGTATATACAGATCTGAGATAAAAACTAGATCGAATTTCAAGCTGCAATTTTATCTCCAGAATTCTTTTTCTTTATACCTAGAAGTGCTGGAAACTTTTTGATTTGATAAATTATAACCATTTGATAACTTTTATCTAAAGTTACTGACATTTTACTTTTCCATAACAAAAATCTAATGGATTTAAAGTGATACAATGAATTAATTTTTTTAAAGATTTTATTTTATTTATTTGACAGAGAGAGACAGCGAGAGGGAACACAAGCAGGGGGAGTGGAAGAGGGAGAAGTAGGCTTCCCGCTGAGCAGGGAGCCTGATGTGGGGCTCAATCCCAGGACCCCAGGATCATGACCTGAGCCAAAGGCAGATGCCCAACGACTAAGCCACCCAGGCACCCCACAATGAATTAATTTAAGGACTGGGTATTTGACCTGAAATATGAAGTCACCAAAACTGATTACACTGAAATTTAGGGATTTCCTGAGTCAGTAATCAGTTATTCAATGAATTTTTAACTATCATCATTTCATTTACTCTTAGTAAATATTTCTTTCTAAAAAGTCATTACAGTGACATTTTGAAACTACCCCCCACAGGGACGCCTGGGTGGCTCAGTCAGTTAAGCATCTGCCTTTGGCTTGGGTCATGATCTCAGGATGCTGGGATCAAGTCCCACATCAGCCTCCTTGCTCAGCAGGGAGACTGTTTCCTCCCTCTGCCTGCTGTCCCCCCTGCTTCTGCACATTCTGACAAATAAATAATATCTTTAAAAAAATTAAAAAAAACCTATTCCCTCCCCCCAAGAAAGGATAGGAACATATGTACTTTGGCTTGTAGAATGGGGCAAAATTCTGTAAAGTGCTTCCATGTAAAGCATCATCTAACTATTCTAGGCTAATTCAAGTCTTTGAATTATGGAGAATTAATTTCAGTCACTCAATTTCTTTGACAGATTTTGACAATTCCTGTCTTCCCCCAAATACAGAGGAAGACACATTTAGTTTGACATAAACAAAAGCACAAATATGAACTCTATGCCACATTATTAATATGTACTTTATATGTGAATGAACCTTTCTGATGTTATAAATTGTCATTTTTTACTGACATAAGTTTATGACCAAACAGTAACAAAGAAATAAAAGTTAAAGCACAAAACAGTATTTTTTAACATATATACTAGAGTTTATTTACACATGAGAACAAATGCTTACTCTTCAAACTTGTCAGATCTGGAGGCTGTTTATTCCAATCATCTTAAATCTGCCTGAAATACATCATGAATGTATGTTTCTAAAATACAAATAAGAGGGGCACCTGGTGGCTTAGTCCGGTAATCATCTGCCTTTTGCTCAGGTCATGATCTCAGGTCCTGGGAATGGAGCCCAATATTGGGCTCCCTGCTCAGTGGGGAGTCTGCTTCTCCCTCTACCCACTTCCCCACTCATGCTCTCTCCCTCCATCTCTAATAAATAAAATCTTAAAAAAAAATACAAATAAGAAAATATATTAAATATGTAAATATCAGTAAAGACAAAATCCAATTAAAATTGTACGCTTATATTTAACAGAATTTAGTAATTTTCCTCAGCTTTCAAGAGTGAAAGGCTAGTTTCCAGAAGACATGAGACTATTAAATAGGAATAGGGAAGTGAGAAATTTTCAAGGGAGTTCTTCGGTAGAATCCTAAGGCATATGAAAATATGTCTAGAATTTACAATAGGACATACCAAGAAAAACATCAAGAAGTTAAAAAGAAAAGGTATTTTTTATTTCTTTTTTAAAAAGTACAAATCAGATCATGTAACTTTGCTAGTTAAAGCCTATAGTATCTACTTAAAATTAAGGCCCAATCCTTTCTACAACCTAACATACCTTACTTGATCTATGCCTTGCATGGTCTTCTGACTTCATCTTTTACCATTTTACAATCATTCACTTTGCTCCACACAAGGTTCAATAAGTAAGTCAAGTTGGTGTCAAAACCAGGGCCATGCATTTATTATACCCTCTACCTAAAATTTACTTTCCCTAAATTTTTGCATGCCCAACTCTGGACTCATTCAAGTCTCAGCTCAGAGACTGCACTGACTACAATATTTTAAGTTGCCATCTCTTCCTAAAGTCACTTTCTATTCTATGATCCTATTTTGTTTGCTATGAAGTATTTGCTACTATATGAAAATTATCTTATATACCAATTTATTCTATTTTCTATTTTTCTTTATCATTTCCATTAATAGAATGCAAGCTCCAAGAGACTAAAGACCTCACTAACTACAATCCGTCCATTGGTTAGCATAGTACCAGCATGTGTTAGGCCCACAGGAAAAATAATAATCAACTCCATGAATAAATACAATATTTATGGACATATATAAAGCATAATATAAATTGCTAAATATCAGGATGACTGAATATCAGACTAGTTATTATTTTTAGTTAGTTTATACTTGAGTTATTTCATATTCTGTGCCTTAAATCCAATGCTCTAAAAATAAGGATTGAGACATAATAATCTTTCTCTATCCTCTACCTTATGATACTATAGACCTTGTCACTTACATTTCAAAACAATATTAAAAACGCACTTATAAATGCTAAATAACACAGGAATGAATGATGTGACCATGGGCTAAACTAAAATTATGTAATTACAATAATATTCTTCAATGTACAGACAAAAAATACATTTCTGGGAAAACAGAAAAACAAAAACTGAAAAAAATCTGGTTGCCAGGAGACAGACTCTAAAAGAAATTTCCAAGGGAGTTCTTTAAGCAATTGAAAAAATGATTTCTAATGAAAGCATTAAAATACAAGAAAGAATAAGATTAAAACAAAGCATAAATATGTGAGCAAATATTGATCAAACAATAATAATTATAATTATAGTCTTGGGTATTTTAAATTATATGGAGAATTAAAACACATGATATAAATAAAACACTGAAAGACAGCTTTAAGAGAGTAAAAGGACAAACCAAAGACTGAATGCACAGGAAATTTACATAATCTGACAAAAGGCTTTGATGTAGGACATATATAGAATGCCTATAAACCAGTAAGAAAATGACCACCTGACTTTAAAACATGCACAGAAAAAGTATAAAGGCAATTTACACATGAGGTCAAGTGGTCAATAAGGATATAAAATGTTCTCAACTTCCCTAGTCATCAGAACAATGCAAATTAAAACCATAATGAAATAGTTGAGTTTATACCTCAACTAAAATGTCTCAAGTTTAAAGAACTGAAAATAAGTATTAGTAAAATGCAGAGCAACTGGACCTGTTAAACAAGGCTCCTGAGAGTGTAAATTGTTACAATTCATTTGGAAAAATATTTTTCAGTATCTATAGCAGATAAATGTTTATACTCTATCACCACACTCTTAACACATATAGACCAAAATATATACAAATGACTATTCATAGCATCCTTAGTCAAAATAGCAAAAACCTATAAACAAATATAATGGAAACTAAATTGTGATATATTTATAAAATGAAATACTATACAGCAATAAGAAATAAAATACTTCTACATTCAACAGCATCAACAAACCTTACAAAAGATGCTAAGTGAAAGTACAAATAATGTTTAATTTTTTATTTTTTCAAATTTTTATTTAAATTCTAGTTAGTTAATATATAGTGTAATATTGATTTCAGGAGAATTTAGTGATTCGTCACTTACATATATAACACTCAGTGCTCATTAAAGGTGCCCTCCTTAACACCCATCACCCACTTAGCCCATCACCCACCCACTTCCCTCCCTCTATCAACCCTCAGTTAGTTCTCTATTGTTAAGAGTCCCTTATGGTTTGCTTCCCTCTTCCCCCCCCTTCCCATATGTTCATCTGTTTTGTTTTCTAAATTCCAGATATGACTGAAATCATATGGTATTTGTCCTTCTTTAATTTCACTTAGCATAATGCACTCTAGCTCCATCCATGTCCTTGCAAATGTAAAGATTTCATTCTTTTATGTTGGCTGCATAATAGTCCATTGTATATATCTGTCACTTCTTTATCCATTCATCAGTCGATGGGGATGTGGGCTCTTTCTATAGTTTTGGCTATTGTTAATAATGCTGCTATAAACATCAGGGTGCATGAACCCCTTTGAATCAGTATTTTTGTATCATTTGGGTAAATACCTCGCAGTGAAATTGCTGGATCTAGGATAGTTCTATTTTTAACTTTTTGAGGAACCTCCATACTGTTTTTCAGAGTGGCTGCACCAGTTTGCCTTCCCACCAACAGTGTAGGAGGGTTCCCCTTTCTCCACATCCTCCCCAAGATGTGTTGTTTCCTGTGTTGTTAGTTTAAGCCATTCTGACAGGTGTGAGTTGGTATCTCATTGTAGTTTTGATTTGTATCTCCCTGATGATGAGAGATATTGAGCATCTTTTCAGGTGTCTGTTGGTCGTCTGGATGTCTTCTTTGGAGAAATGTCTGTTCATGTCTTCTGCCCATTTCTTAACTGGATTATTTGATTTTTTTGGGTGTTGAGTTTCACTTGTAGTTCTTTGTAGATTTTGGATAATAACCCTTCATTAGATGTCCTTTGTAAGTATCTTCTCCCATTCAGTAGGTTGTCTTTTAGGTTTATTGACTGTTTCTTTCACTGTGCAGAAGCTTTTTATCTGCTGTTTATAGAAGCATTATTAACAACCGCCAAATTATAGAAAGAACCCAAATGTCTATCAACTGATGAATGGAAAAATTGTGGTATATATATTTACAATGGAATATTAGCCACCAATAAGAATGGAATCTTGCCATTTACAATTACATGGAAGGAACTAGAGTGTATTATGCTAAGTGAAACAAATCAGTCAGAAAAAGACAAATATCATATGATTTCATGCATATGTGGAATTTAACAAAACAGATGAACATGGTTGGGGGAAAGAGAGGCAAACCATAAAACAGATTCTTAACTATAGAAAACAAACTGAGGGTTGCTGGAGGGGAGGCTGGCAGGGGGATGGGCTAAATGGGTGATGGGTATTAAGGAGGGTACTTGTGATGAGCCCTGGGTGTTAAACATAAGTGTTGAGTCACTAAATTCCACTCCTGAAACTAATATTACACTATGTCTTAACTGGAATTTAAATAAAAACTTGATAGAACAAAAAAAATAAATAAAATGGAAAAAAAGGAGTTTCTGCCTTTAGCAATGGCAAATAGCTTTAGACTAATTCTCCTATAAATGATAATTATAAATTTTGTATAAATCTAAAAAAGTAACAACAATCAGTTCTGATAGAATGCTTATTTGTAAACTGCAAATTTGTTCCAAAGCCACTGACATACTAGTAAATAATTTGAAAACAATTAAAATTTCACATTTGCTTATGTTTAATTTCATTTGTGAGTAATATTATGTAAATGCAGCAAACTGCTTAGATGCATAAGAACACACAAAATGCACAGACACACACATTCGCATACACATACACCCCTCACATTTACTAGCTACTTTCAGTTCATCATGTAAATTATGAACTACACTCATCTATGTCAGGTGTTATGACTTTCAGTCAGATTTCAGATAACTACCTCACAATAACTCCCAAGCAGCAATCTTTCCAACATCTACTTCTATCAATAAGTTTTGAGTCTTTTTACAATGTAAAATGCCACATTTATCCTAATATTTATGTATTTTTCACCATTTAACATATGTAAAACTGGGGTACCATTTTTACTAATATTCCTTTTTTTAAATGTCACAGATGAAGTTTTTAAATGTTGTGTCTCTAACCCTCCCCCCTCCCCCCGTAAACACTATGTTTTTTATTGTGGTATTTTGTGTGTCTTAATTGTTTTTTTAGGAACACATGTTTTGTTAGAGCAGAACTGACTGCATTTAAAATTTAAAAGTACTGTATAATGATTAAAGACAGATTAGAGAGGAGGCAATTTTTAAAGAAGCAAACTGCACTTGGTGATATTTTCTTTTATGTGTCCTTCTACCTGGAAGCATGCCCTGATATGCACCAAAAGGGGATTATATATGCTAGGACTCAAACAGAAGCCCACTGTCTTACTATCTTGAGAAATTAAGAGTAAGAATTTAGAGGTGCCAGAGTTGGGGCACCTGGGTGGCTCAGTCAGTTAAGAGTCTCCCTTTGGCTCAGGTCATGATCTCAGGGTCCTGGGATGGAGCCCTGCATCGGGCTCCCTGCTCAGTGGGGAGGCTGCTTCTCCCTCTCCTTCTGCCCACTGCTCCCCCTGCCACCACTCATGCTCCTTCTCTACCTCAAATAAATAAATAAAATATCAAAAATAAAAGGTGCCAGAGCATGAAGAAAGTGCCCAGGAAACTCCAGAACTGAAAAAGACAAGGGGTATGTATGATTATCTGTGTAGGTGTACCAGGTCCTAGGTATACATACCTCTTAACTGCACATACAGGAGAGACTCTAAGAAAGGAGGCAGCTGGTAGCTTAAGGGAGCCAACCAGATATTTTTGACTGCTGTCCAGTGAGAGACAGTGTTTAGTTTGAGTCTGGCCAAGCTATCTGCCTGGTAGAACAAAAATGGTCATCATCAGAATTATATTAGAGTTCTATTATAGTATGTCATCTACAATGTCCAGCATGCAATTTTTAAAATTTTAACATTAAAAAGAACAGTCACACATAATGAAGAGAAAAAGCAGTCCATAAAGACCAACCCTGGAGTGACTCATATTAGAATTAGCAGACAAGCCTGTTACATCGACATGGATGGAACAGGAGGGTAAGTGAATGCTAAGTGAAATAAGTCAATCAGAGAAAGACAATTATCATATGGTTTCACTCATATGTGGAATATAAAAAATAGTGCAGAGGATCATAGGGGAAGGGAGGGAAAACTGAATGGGAAGAAATCGGAGAGGGAGACAAACCAGAGAGGGAGACAAACCAGAGAGGGAGACAAACCATGAGAGACTCTTGACTCCAGGAAACAAACTGAGGGAGGTGGGTAGGGAGATGGGGTAACTGGATGCTGGGCATTAAGGAGGGCATGTGATCTGATGAACACTGGCTGTTATTATATGCAACTAATGAATCATTGAACACTACACCAAAAACTACTGATGTACTATATATTGGCTAATTGAATTTAAATTAAAAAAACAGCTATTTCAAATATATTCCATAATTTAAGGAAAATATGGACATAATGCAGAAAGAGATTGAGAACCTCAGAGAAGGTAAACTATGAAAAAGAATCAAATGAGAACTTTGAAATGAGAAGTAGAAAAAATAAAATTAAACAAGTTTTTTCTGGATGGACTGGACATCGGCTAGATTGGTCAGTAAACTTGAAGACTCCAATAGAAAGTATCTAGTTTGAAGAACAGAGAGAAAAATCATAGGTTAGAAAGAAGGGAACCTCAGTGACCTGAGGGATAACATCAAGGAATCTAGCATACAAGAAATTATAGTCACAAGATGAAGAGAGAGATTGGGGCAGAAAAATAATATTTTAACATACTACTAGCAGAAAATTTCCTGAAATGTTTTTTTCTTAAGTATATACTTGCAGATCCAAAAATGTCAATGAACTTCAAGCAAAATAAACAGAATGAAAGCAACAGTAAAGCAAACCATAATTAAACTGCTGAAAACTAAAGATGAAGAGAAAATCACTAACTAGAGAAAACAACTAGAAACAAGTAATGGTATAAATGAACATGGGAATAATGGAGAGCAATAGACAAAAAAAAAAAGCGCTGAAAGAAAAAAAAAATACTCAGAATTCTACATCCTAAAAACAAAAAAAAACAAAAAACAAAAATCAAAAAGCCCCCAAAAACCTTCAAAAAGAACATACGTTCTACAGGCAGCTGAACTTAAAATTTTTTTCTTCTCTTCATTTTGTTAAAATAACAGATTTAAATAAAAACTAAAATTTAATGTAGGTTTTAAAATTGAGGTAGATGTGATATATACAATAGCCCAAAAGATGAAGATAAATGAAACTCTACCACCGAAGGTTCTTAGATGTTATATGCAGTAATGCAATATTAATTATAAGTAGCATATGATCAATTAAGCATGCATGCTGTGATAACTATAAAAACCATTAAAATAATGCAGAGCGACAGCTAAATATCCAAATGAGAAATTAAAACATAATAAAAGATATATGATTAAGTAAAAAAGGCAGCCAAGAAAATAAAACCAGCTATGAAATGATAGTCATAAATCTAAACATACTAATAATTACATTACATTTAAATGGACTAAAACCTCACGACACACAGAAAAATTAATTAAAAATGATCACACACCTAAATTTAAAGCCCCAATTATAAAGTGTAAGGAAAAAAACTGAAGGGTATCCCTGTGATTTAGGCAAAAGATTTTTTTTCAACAGGCATAGACAGCATTAGCCATAAAATTTTTAAAAAATGATAAATTAGACATCTTCGAAATGTAGAATTTTTGTTCAACAAAACACGGCATTAAGAAAAAAGTAGGCAAGTCATAGAAAAAACATTTAGAACACATATATGGGAAAAGATTTGAATAAAACATGTACGGTTGACCCTTGAACAATATGGGTTTGAACTGTGCAGGTTCACTTATACATGGATTTTTTTTTTTTTTTTTTTTTTTTGCAGTACAGCACTGTAAATGTGTTTTCTCTTGTGATTTCTTCTGCTTCAATCAAATCCTTATCCTCCCTGCCTCTTCCATATTCCATATCATTTTGCACCTCTGTACCTGGGCTTATGCTGGCCCTCTATTAAAAATCCCTTACTTTCCCTCTAAAACACACCCATCCTTTAATACCCACTTCCTCCTTGGTATTATCCCAAGCTATAATTTTATCAAGAAGGTGCTGCTTTCTATTTCTATAGCAGAATGAGATTGCAGAAAGTTCATATCAAAGGGGAGGCTACAGAATTCTAGAAATATCTTTTGTAGCCACTTAGCCATATCTTCAACATTTACCATAGATTTACTAGTTTCTGAAATACTCAAGTTACAGAAGAGCATAAATACATATATATTTTTTGTCACACTGTGTGTTTATAGCACATTTAATCATTTTGTAATTATTTTTATCAGTGTTTAACCCTGTCTCCCAACAATTAAATATATAAGTAACTTATAATCTCCTTAGGGCAAAAAGCATTTTGCATTCATTATGTACTTAGCTTTGAGCTAGACACATCATCCTGACTGTATCTTCTCCTTCCATCCGTGCTACTCCTGTACTTATTTATCATCTCTTGCCTGGATAATATCAGCAGCTTCCTAACTAATCTCTCCTTCTTGGGTTTCTACATAATTCACCCTTCACATGCTTCGGGAGTGACATTTCTCAAACATAGAAATTCCCTACTTAAAACTCTGTGGTGCTTACTTATCTTCTAAAAGATAAAAGTCCCGAGTCCTTGACACAACCTATAAAGCTATCATGTACCCTTTGTTCCAGTTTTACTTGAACTCCTCTCTTAACTTAAAATGTGAACTATGCACTACTGATCCTCTCAAAGGCTTTCAGACTTTTAATCCTACTGTGTTTATTTCAAGCTTCTGTATACTCTTCTGCTTCTTACCCAAACACACACGCACACACACACACACACACACACACACACACACACAACACGAAATAGTTCTCATTAGTTCTCTGGTCTCCCTGGAAGTGTCTATTTTCTTTCAAGTGCCTCCTCAAACATTTCCTCCTCTCTGAGGATTCTCCAGACCCTTCCAGTTTTGTCCCTCTATGACATCAACACCTATGTATCTGCATTGCAAAATTAGGAGCAGGAAGAAGCAGGGTATTTGTGTGTGTTTGTGTGTGTGTGTTTCCAGTGGGACTTGGCTCATGACAGAGGATCTATAAAAGTTTGTTGACTTGATAAATAGGATTGTGCTCAATAGTTTTGTCTGATTAGCTACAGGCATATTTTGGTTACAAGCATCAGTAACTAATGCAAACAAGGAAAAATCTATGAATTTAACTAAACATGGAGAGCGAAGAGATTTGGCTGAGGTTGAAAAACAAGTAAGACCAGATTATATATTCTAACATAAAATTACAAGTGCCAATTTGTAAAAATGTCCTATGAATAATAGACATAGAAAAATCAAAGATATTAAAGGTATACAGCAGTCCATTTCTTAGCTTCTCAATTCATCAATCACTTCAAGGTGATTCAAATTTCAATGTTAACATTTCTGTTTTAGAAACCAACGCAGCCCTCTGCAATCCATCAATCCATGCCATCCTCCCTAAGCAGGAATGAGGGGAAATCTCCCCCCTCAATTCCACCAGCTGAACATAGAAATTAGGCATCGAATTATTCCCAGAAGAAGCAACCAACTCAATGAGAGAGTTCATATATAATTTAGGAGAAATTTCTTAGAAAATTTCTTTCTTCTAAGAAAGTGCATGGTGGCCCTAAAATTTTCACACTTGTGAAAAAAAATCCTCTTACATTAACAAAAGTAAGGAAAAGACTTCTTAGTTTTTGGCCAGCTCTAACCTAACACTTTTTGAGATAATGATGAGATATATTTGGTATCCCACTTTGAGGAAGGTACTGCTTAATGTTGTGGATGTCCACAAAATAAAGGATGATTCTGTTAGAAAATGAAGCATGAGAATGAGTCGAGATATAGTTGTCAACCCTTTATGTAGTTGCACTTTGGAATAGTTCTTGGAATTTGGAGGATGCAATCGAGTACTTTGCATGCTAGAAAATGCTGTTTAACCATTACCCCCCCCCCCCGCCCCGCTCCTCAATCTCCCTGGATTCACTGCAAGCAGCATTCATTGTGATTGACTAAGACACCCATATAAGATGATTTTGAAAGCTGTCATAACCCTCACCAGACAATATAGTCAGAAAACTATTTTCATAAACTCTTGAAATAACAGTATTCTCTTTTGAAAATCAGGACAAAGAGGGAAAAAAAGACTTTAAATGTATACTAATTTAGAATAGATTCACCACAACAGGAAGATTTAATAGTAGGAATAATATACTAAGAAAGCTAGGGATTCTTGGAGAACAAAATCTCCTGAATTTTGAGCAAGTTGCAACATTGCTATAATATAGCAGAAATGTCTTCAAATAAAAAAATTACAAAAATGTAACTTTGGAAAAAAACAAGACAAAACAAACCAGGGACACCTGGGTGGCTCGGTTGGTTAAGTGACTGACTCTTGATTTTGGCTGGGGTAATGATATTAGGGTTGTGAGATCCGGCCCTGCATGGGGCTCCACCTTGGGCTGGGAGCCTGCTTAAGATTCTCTCTTCCTCTCCCTCTGTGTGTGCACCCCCCACCCACACCCAAAATGAAAACCAAAAACTAATCAGCAATCTAACTCTATCTTATTAAAAAAATGGCTCTTGCAATTGTCCTTGAAATTTCTTACCAAAAGGAAGCTTTTAGGCATCTCACGCTTTCCAGAGTGAATTATATTAGCAATTTCTCCAAGTGGAATGTATTTTCCAGAGTGGAATCTTGAGACTCCTTGTATACCTTGAGAGTCTGAGTCATTCTTAGGTAACTAGTGTGTCTGTTGAACAATATCTCCGAATATCCTATCTTTAAATAATAGCATTTGACCAAAAAAAAATCCTGATCTCTACTGGATGTTTACTATATTAAAATCTATATTAATAATTCTAACTTCCCAAATTGTTTAACTATCCTAAGCATATTGTTAATTCACTTATTCTTTTTGACCTAGTAATGTAATGATTAAATATCCCAACTTTCCAAATGCTTTACATTAGGGAAAGATGGTGAAATGACTAACAAAATATATTTTCTTCAACTTATTCTATCTACACCAATTTCAAGCACAAAGTATTATAGATGCTGTGTTCCCTTACTAGTTCATTCAAATTACATTTACCGAATATGTTCTGTGTCAGGTACTCCGCTAGGTGCTACAGATTGATTAATGCTAAACAGACTCCTTGTATACCACAATGCCAGTGTGTTTATTTCCGAAAGGAGATACTCAACTCATGTCCATTATCCATGGGAGTACTTATTAGTATAAAACTTCTAAATAAATAACCTCAAGGTCTCTTGATGAGCGCAGAATCAAAACAGAATTAGATTGTCCAGAGTGATATTTCATCCCATCTACAGAGAAGCCTGACAAATTACCTCTGTCTCACAACAAAGTAGATTTCCCTTGTGAATTAAACATCCATGTCTTCCAAATACATTTTATCTTTCCTTAGGACTGTGTTAACTAAATCCTTACAAATTCTATATACTAATGCTTACCACATCATTATTTCTGAAGATAAGATGACAACACAAGTGAATGAATTCCATTTTTCTTTAAACGGGGTATACTGGGTACACATTTTGATTATTTTGATTGGGTATGATATCACTCAATCTCCAAAGATAGCTTTTACCAAGACATTTTAAGGTTTTTCTGAAGATAGTGAAGTTGTCCATTTTATAAGGAATTGTGTTCAATTTTTCCTACTTTTATTCTAAGTGTATAATTTTATCTCTAAATCCTGAGGCTAGCTTAATGATTTCTACATAATGACTGAGGTTTCTGAAATTTTATCATGTGTCTTAAAAATAAATATGAAATATGAATGGGTGCTACAACATGCATAAACCTCAGAAACATTATGCTAAGTGAAAAATACATTTCATATTTACATGAAATATCCAGAATAGGCAAACCTATACCAATAGAAAGATTAGTGGTAGTGGTTGTCAGGGGCTGGGGAGGAGAGAAATATTTTGAAACTATCCTAGATAGAGGTGCTTTCTACAACATTGATAATGTAGTAAAAGTTACTGAATTGTTTACATTAAAATAGTTTGTTTTATTTAGTATATATGAATTTCATCTCAAAAAATGTTCTCAAAACCATGCTAGAAATTAAAGCAGAATAAAACATTACATAAAAGGACAGCAATGGAATAACACACACATACACACATATCAGACTGTGTTACTCAGTTTTAATGTGAAAAAATATATGGTGATGTTATGCTGATATGATATAATTGGGCTAATTGACCCAGATGGTCTTTCTAGTAGAAGAGAAGGCTTTGCCATGAAGAAGTGGAGATAGAGAACTGAACTATTTTGAGACATGTTGGTTTTGAATGGTTATTGATATTTCAGTGCAAAGGAGTGAAGTAGATCATTAGAAATTCAAGTTAGTGGCCAATATCTGTTAAAGAGTCAAGAACATTTGGTGACAGGGAAGTACATTTAAGTTAAACAAATACTCAGAAGGAAAGGAGAGAAAAGAATGGTACCCTAAAAATACACATTTTGAAAGGGAGGGGTAGAAAGCAATGAAAGAGAAATCAGCAAGATTAGCTGTGAATGTAAATTCAGAGAACAGGACTATTTGTAAAATTACAATCATCAATCATTGGATACCTGTTTGTCCTAGGCTCCAGAGACACAGCCCAGAACAATTGTGTGTGTTCATTGAAAGCAAATATCTCATCAGTCTAGCTCAATGCTGTGTTCCAAGACTGTACCCAAGTATCTAGCATACAGTGGTTTCTCTGATATGATATACTGTTGTAATTGAAGTGTATGAGGAGGGCAGGTCTCACACAGAAGAGTATTTTAATAGTCTTTTGAGATACTTGTGAGTGGTCTTCTTTAATATTACATCAAAACTCATCAAGTGGTAGTTTTCTAAAGATGAGCTGCAGTGTAGAACCTGAAACTATATACTAATAAACTTTTCTTATTATTTTAATATAATGAAATGGAATATTTTAAGTCCATTCACTCTATTTGTACTTTAAGTGGATCGTTTCCCCTAAGTATGATTTTTTTCTAACATTATGTTTTGGTCATTTGAGAAATATTTGTTCATTATACAATATAAAAATGTTATCTTCTGATAAATTGGTAATAATAATATTTAAATACTGGGAAGTTTTCATTTCCATTAGTGGAAGATACAAGTTGTCTAAACTTCTAATTTTCACTTGAAACCTCACATTTTTTTCATTGGCAACAAATGTCAGTTGTTTCCTTGAAGTTTAAGATCCACATTGCTTATTTTGTGAAAATAACTGCCAAATACCCAAGTCTGAATAATCTTATTTTATCAGTTATTCTTTTCAAGTAAAAATGGTGTTTCACTTAAAGTGGCTAGTCCAACTCACAATCCAAGCACTCATATATGTTCTTTTTCCCAATACTATACTTTGTATGCAGAAGTATTCTATGTATATTTGTCCTTATCATTTAGGATACTTTAAAAATATATAATCAAAAGTTGAGATTTACCCAAAAAAATGTTGAGATTTACTATGATTAATTACTTTTTTACTGCTTTATCAAGGGCAGTCAAACTGGCATTTCATTTGCTACAAGTACAGGACAGTGAAGAATACAGTAAGTTTGGTGTCACCCTGGATTTGTACTGAAGTACCATCTTTTTAACCCACCATTACTTTTCCATCATCACTGCAAATATCAACACAGTGAAAAGGCAAAGAATGTCTTCATATTACTATAAAAATAATTTGATCTTGCAGGCCCTTGAAAGTATCTCAGGGATCCCAATTGTCCACTGTCCACACTTTAAGGATTGCCATGGAAGAGAATGGGAAGAGAAATATTGATAGATTTTTTTTTTTCTTAAAGACTTTGCTCAAAATAGAGTGGGGGTGGGAATCCACAGCAGTGGCAAACTTTCTGAAATAATTGCAGATAATAAAGAAGAGTTGAATAAGGTTAATAAAATCAAATTGGTATACCAAAGCACAAGTTGAGGTTGGAAATCATAAATTGATGAATACGATTTGTATGCAAATTTGGTTTCAAACGCTAAGAAATGTTCCTACTATCTTTTAAGTGTGAAGAAAGTAGTTCGTTCCTTTTTTTTTAACTGAATATGGATTCTTGCCTTTCTTGTGCCAAAGCTAATGACTGTCAGTGTTATTTAGGTTATGATTTTTGGGAATTGAGCTAATATTAGATATCAACTTTCAAGCAATTGAAGATATTATTTAAAAAATTATGAGTGCAACAGTTTTGTAATTAGATTTTGGTAAAATTACTTCTCTCTTTAAATTCACATACCCATACAAAACACTGGACAATTGTTCACAGCTCCATTTGCTGTCTTTGTAGCATGGTAATAAAATATATAGACCCATAAATTGTGAGGATAACATATTCGAGATGTTTGTAAAACATATTCAAATATTTAACACTTCATGATGGGGAAAATTGCAGATTATTTTGAAAAACTACTAGTTTATAATCTTCTTTATTCAGTATGTTACACAAAAACCGTTATCAAAGAATTATTTTAGGATATATTTGTTGGTGGTGACAAATTTACTGGTATAATGAGAAAATTATAAATTCATGTTCTAAAAGTATGGCAAGGTTCTGATTACATTTTATACCATAATTCCACATTTTACCATTACTATTCAAATAGTTGAAATCAGAAAGCTGCCACATTTGTTTGTTGGGCTGTGGAATAGTACATGAATATTCAATCACTAGATGGCTCCTACCTGAGGTGTGAAATATTCAGTTTTTAAGGTTATTAGAAAGGAAGTCATAATCACAACATCACAAATGTTTTTCTGATTTTTTTTCTATAAAACCTTATCATTTAAACTCTTCATACAACAGTTTATTGTCTGATGCTTTGATGTGCATAAAATAATCTCTAAGGTTGATATCTAATATTAGCCCAATTCCCAGCAATCATAACCTAAATAACACTAACAGTCATTAGCTTTGGCACAAGAAAGGCAAGAATCCATATTCCATAAAGGAACAAACTTCTGTCTTCACACTTAAGAGACAGTAGGAACATTTCTTAGAGTTTGAAGCCAAATTTGCATACAAATAGTATTCATCAATTTATGATTTCCAACCTCAATTTGTGCTTTGGTATACCAATCCATACTATCTGGAAGCTCGCTCTCTCTCTCTCTTTCTCTCTCTGTGTCAAATAAATAAAATCTTAAAAAAGAAAAGAAACAATAAAATTATGGGATGGGAAGTAAAAATATTGAGTTAGGAAAAAATAGAATCAATTAAAAAATGTCAGAGGTGGCTCTTTGGAAAAGCAAATAATTACTAGGTAATGTAATTAAAATCAAGTAAACATAAGGGAGTATAAGCAGAGATAGAAAAGGTGTTTAAAAGAAAGATAAAAGTCTACTCTGACCAAATGAATTAGTAACAGCTGATACTTTACAAAATAAGTATTTTATAAAAGAAATCATCCTTGTGATTTTCTAATTTTTTTATTTCTATTTTTAGTATATGGTGATCAGGGATATACATATATATCTGTATCTATATACATATATAGATATACATAGATATCTATTTACAGTCTTTGTACTTTGTAATCATTTATGTTGATAAACAATTTAGAGATCAGCAAACTTTTTGTATAATGGGCAAGACAACAAATGTTTTCCAAAAGTTTATGGTCCATGCAGTCTTCATTTCAACTATTCAGGTTTGCAATTGGAGCACAAAGCCAGCCATGGGCAATACATGAAATACATGAAAGAATGAGCATGCCTGTGTCACAATAAAACTTTATTTACAAATTCAGGGAGAGGAGTCCAGGGTCCTGGGATTGAGCCAGATCCTTGCTCAGCGGACCCTGGAATCCTGACCTGAGCTTCAGGCATATGCTTAACCGACTGAGGCACCCAGGTGCCCCTTGTTCTAAGTTTTTGAATTTGCTCTTTAATTCATTTATTTTCATTCTCTTATTTATTAGCATAATACAAAGTGTTCGTGGAACATCCCCAAAATGACTCATATTAAGATATAATGTCAGGACAGAGTCATATACTATATAGCACATGTGCCAGATCTAGTCTGCTGCCTGAATTTGTATTACTATTAGCATAATTATTTACAGCTATGAATTTTCCTCTGAGCCCTACTTGAACTATATCATATAGACCCTAGTCTATGATTTTTCTTTATTTTTAGATATTTTTATACTGATTTTAACTTATTCATTCAAGGTTTGTGTATTTTCCCAACAGGTTGAGTTCATAAAATTAGCTTCCAGGTAGTAAGGATTTCTGTTCTGGTGGTGATTTTCTAATTTTTTTATTTCTATTTTTAGTATATGGTGATCAGTGATATACATATATATCTATAACTATATACATATATAGATATACATAGTTATCTATTTACACCCTTTGTACTTTGTAATCATTTATGTTGATAAACAATTTAGGGATCAGCAAACTTTTTGTATAATGGGAAGAGAGCAAATGTTTTCTTTTTTCTTTTTTTAAATATTTTATTTATTTATTTGAGAGAGAGAATTAGAGAGAGAGAGAGAGCATGAGGGGGGTAGGGTCCGACAGAGAAGCAGACTCCCTGCTGAGCAGGGAGCCCGATGCAGGACTCGATCCCGGGACTCCAGGATCATGACCTGAGCCGAAGGCAGTCGCTTAACCAACTGAGCCACCCAGGCGCCCCGAGCAAATGTTTTCAAAAGTTTATGGTCCATGCAGTCTGCATTTCAACTATTCAGGTTTGCAACTGGAGCACAAAGCCAACCATGGGCAATACATGAAAGAATGAGCATGCCTGTGTCCCAGGAAAACTTTATTTACAAATTCAGGCAGCAGACTAGATCTGGCACATGGGCTATATAGTATATGACTCTGTTCTAACATTATATCTTAATATGAGTCATTTTGGGGATGTTCTGTGAACACTTGAAAAGGATGTTCCATGAACACTTGAAAAGGATGATTGTCTGTATTCAGGCAGAGAATTCAATAGTTATACAAGTTCAAATGATTGAGTTTACTATTCCTTATTATTGTGCATTTTAACAAAGGTATGTCAGTTTATTTCACATTCTATTTCCTGCCATTTTTATTTTGTGAATGCTGATCCATAAACTCTGTAAGTTAGATCTTCATGTTGGCATACCATTTATTCATTACGAAAGCCCTTCCTTTAGCTCTTTTCCCCTATACCCTTAAAGCAATATAATCTTAAGTTAAAATAACCCTTGATTTCTCCCTTGACTGGTATTTTAAATTTCTTCTTTTCTATGTTACTTTGTTGTAGTTCTGCCTCATTTACTACTTTTAGCTGGGTGTTAATTTGTGATCAAATCTGAGTCTTAAGATAGGTGATTTAAAATTTTATTTTATTTTATTTATTTGAGAGAGAGAGAGAGCACACTATCAGGGGAAGGCAGATGGAGAAGCAGACTCCCTGCTGAGCAGGGAGCCCCATGTGGGGCTTGATCTCCGGACTCTGGGATCATGACCTGAGCTGAAGGCAGATGCTTAACCGACTGAGCCACCCAGGTGCCCCAAAATAGGTGATTTTAATCCTATTTACATTTATAGGCAGGGCCAATATATATACTCTCAGTTCCTATATTTTATTTATTTCCTGTTTCTGCAGGATTTTTATAAGTATTGCACTACATGGTTTATATTAGTTTTGTGTGTGTGTATTCTGAAAATTTGGAAAGGTTATATTTTTGTCTAGTGGTTACATTTAAAACCATAAATTTAATTAACACACTCCTGTCTATGCATAATAAACATTTTTGCATTTCTTTTCCTACCAATCTATAATCAATTTTAGCTGGTCATATAATTTCTTAGTGTTTCCTTTTAACTTTTTTTATCTCCATTGTTTTTTCATTGGATTTTAATGAATTCTTCTAAACACTAGCAATAAAAGATGAGGAAATAAGCATAATTTACTACCCCCCTCTTCCTCTAGCATTTTTTTCTTCCAACTTTTGCTATTTATATCATTCTTACATTATCAGGATTTGAAATATATGTCTTTGTCTTGAGAATGTTTATCTTCACATTTAATTATATTTCAGCACATATTTAAATGGAAATCATGCTCATTGTTATTTCTTTGGACACAGTTCTCCAATAATGCTTTCTAGAATGATATTTTAAACTATACATATATATATATTTTTTTTTTTAAGAAGGGATCAAAGAAACTTAAGTCCATGAGTTCTTACATGTTCATACATATTTGTTTTATGTGTTTGTCCTTGAACTTTTCAGTTGTGTACATTTTTCCCCTCAATATTTTATAAGCAACATTCAAATCCTTCTAGTACCAAATGTTGTGATAGAAGACTATGAAGAAAACTAATGCCTTTGCATTTCCATTTAAATATATCTTTTTGTTTGCCCAACAAAGATTTGTGCTTTATGTCTGAAATCTGATTATTTGAATAAAATGTCTCGTTGTAAAATATTATGTGTCAGTTTTGCCTAGGATATGTTATACCCTTTCACTATAGAGAACTGGCTTTTATTTCTGCAGTGTTTAAACAAATTTTAGTATTTCACTATTCTACTATTTTTCATGTCTTCAAAGATACCAATTACATGTATCCAATCTACTTTGTCTTTAATGTCCATAATTTTCTCCTTAGCTTGAAACTTTATTTTTGCTAAGGAGAAAATGTGCTTGTCACTTATTGTTTTTTTTTTTATTTATTTTTTATTTTTTTGCAATATTATCCTGTATAATGGGGCTGATTCCAATTTGGCTACCATGGATATATAGTTTAGTTTTTCTCTCCTATCTCTCTTCTGATTTCTGTTCATAGGTTGTTTCATTTTCTGTTGTCCTATGGTAATTTCCCCGAGCTCTTGTATCTCTGCCTTGAACTTTGGACTTTCAAATTTTTTGATTTAATAAAAACATATCATAATGATCATCTCTCTCAATCCTTTTTGAAATATTTTATTGATGTTATTAATATCTTTGCTTTTTCATTTTCTCATTTCTCTTGTACTACCTTTGTTCTGACTACTCATTTTTTGAATGATGGGAGTTCTTCCTGGATCAAAGATTTTTGTTTGCTTTCATAGTTTCTGTGTTCTGGGGGCAGAATCAGCAAAGGATATGTTCTAGGCTAACAAATTTGAGAGACAGGGTAGTATGAATTCTATCCAGCTGATCAAAATCAACATTGGAGTGCTCACAATGCTCATGTTTGCCTAACAAACAGACTACTTTCTAGGTGGTCTTTGTAATCGCTTGCTCATCTTTATCTCTACCGCTTCTTTTTGAAACTAAACTGGGTCCAAGGAAGTTCCCACCATAAGTCTACACACTCCCTTCCAAATACAGCAAATAAATCATTGGTTTTGTACTCTAGTGTGTGCTATTAACTTTGGAGAAGTGGGTTCTTAAAGTTCTTTTTTTTTAAAGAATTTTTTATTTATTCATTTGAGACAGAGAGATACAGAGAGAGAGAGAGAGCAGGAGCAGTGGGGAGAAGTAGAGGGAGAGGGAGAAGCAGACTCCCTGCTGAGCAGGGAGCCTGACATGGGGCTCAATCCCAGGACCTGGAGATCATGACCCAAGCTGAAGGCAGATGCTCAACAATTTGAGCCACCCAGGTGCCCCTTAAAGTTCTTTTTAAAGATTTTATTTATTTATTTTAGAGAAAGAGTGAGAGTATGAGTGGGGGGAGGGGCAGAGGAAGAGGGAGAGAGAGAATCTCAAGCAGATTCCTCACTGAACATGGAGCCTGATGCAAGGCTGGATCCCATGACTGTGAGATCATGACCTGAACCTAAGTTGAGAGTCAGACACTTAACCAACTGAACCACCCAGACGCCAACTGAAAGTTCATAACAAGGTCTATAAGCAGGGCTATTAAAATGGTTATGCAAATTTTGAGGTGCACAATTCTAGACGGCACCATAAGTATTGATTTCCTGAGCAATCCTAAGCATGCCTGAAACCCTGGGTCTCCTCTCTGTATATTGTTTCACATCCTTGTTTGACATTTACTAGTTTTGGTTGAGGATATCAGATATCTTCTGGTTGGTCAAAGATGGCTTTTACAATTTTATTTTTTACTTCTCATGTTGCTTTTCGGTGACCTGAATTATAACTGAAATATAGTTTAGAAACCCAGAGATTTGAGTATTAGTCCTAATTTCTTCCATTCATTTATCTTCCCAAACTAGAAGAATTAATTCTCTTCTATGCCTTTAGTCTTCCTTCAAAACCACCCAAGCCCTATTTTAGTAAATGGCAAAACCAGCTATTCAGTTATTTAAACTAAAATATTAGGAGTTCTCCCATGATTCCTCCTTGAGGCACATCTTTGCCTGACTCCCCGTGAGTCTTCCCATTTCACCTCCATCTCTGCTGCCACCATCTTGCCCTGTCCACAGTCATCTCCTATCCAGATAATGATAACAAGTTTCCCTGCTCCAGATCTCATTTTTGCCATTCTACTTTTTACTTCTGTTCTTCCCACTACAATAGGCAATAGCCAGAGGTGGCTATGGAACACTTGAAACATGGCTTATCTGCATAAAATCACATGTGACTTTGAATACTTGGTATAAAAATATAAAATGTTTTATTTAGTAACTTTATATGGCTATGTGGTAAAGTGATATTTTAGAGTATGTATGAAATAATATACTAACAATTTCCCTGCTTATTTTTTTAATGGAGGTACTTGAAAATTTTAAATTACACATGTGGTTCACATTTGTGGCTCATAATCTATTTCTATTAGGCAGTACTTCTCCACACAGTAACAAAGACAACTGTTAGAACACAGAGAGGATGTCACAACCCAGCATAAAACTTGCAAATGACTTTTATATTGGAAATCTAATCCAAACTTCCAACCATGATTTATAAGATATTTCTTCATCTCACCTATCTGTCCAATTTCTACCTTGAACCATATATATTCCGACTCATTACAACTCTTGTCATGCTAGTCTTCATTTTATTTTTTTGGACACACAGCACAGTTTATTGCCTCAAGACTTGTGCGCATGCTTTTCTTTCTTATCAAAACACACTTCCCCTTATGCTCAAGTGGCAGCTCATTTCCTTCTTTTCAGTCTCAGCTCAATGTTACTTTTCAGAAAAGTATTCTTTGGCGGTCCAACACAAAATAAGTAACCCTTTATAATTCCTCGTATCATTCTCTCATTAACTCATAACCTGCAAATATTACACACAATATGATATTCAGGGATAACGAGGTGATTACAAAGTATTTTCAAATCCTGACAATCCTTTCGCCTTACATTTTGCCACTAATGCAATCAATGGATGGGAGTCAGGGATGAAACTGATACTACTAAGAACATAGGGCTCCTATTTCAACACTCAACCTTAAAGATAATTTCTTTTTAAATTCATGATGGAAAAAATAGCAAGTAGATTAGTCAAAGGAAAAGATTCTAAATTGTGTCATTTCTGTCAGTGTATCAAAAGCTAGCCATTGTGGACATGATAATATTAGAAGATAAAAACGGTTCTGTCTAAACCACGTAGGAAAAAAAAGGTAAGGCGAGGGCAGGGACGGCATGGGACGTGTGTGCTAGGATTCCTTTCACCCAGGGAAATCAGCATAATGAGGAATAAAATGTTAGATTGAAAAAAAAGCAAAAGCAGAGGGAATTTTTGTCTCATTTTCTCAGTAGGACTTTGGGACAAGTCTGTCAAGCTAGATGGTCCTATGTCAACCTGAGAAGATCAATGGTGGCAAAAAAGTATGGATAGAGAGGAGGATAAAAAGGTAAGGGAGACTGAGAGAGAAGGAGAAACTCCCTCACCTTCCAAAGGGACCCAGAAGTTACCCCAGGCTCCAGAGATAATGCATAATGGCAACATGCCTTTTGGAGCCACCATAGATAGAAGTGAGGTGGTGGATATCAACTGATCCTCTTTTATCTCTGGAAGGTCAAGAGCTCCCAGCTCCTACCCCAGTCACCTTCCAAGGGAGAAAGAGAGGGGAAGAAATTAGACTGCACATTTGCTGAAAAGAGACCGAGACACTCAAAATAAACTATTGAAACAAAGACTGCGGAGATAAATTTGCCAGTTTAAAGTATCTTCATCACAATTCAAGCAGCTTAGAGAAATCATAGAAACTAACATCAAAGTGCAGTGGATAAATGCATTCACTCTGACCCTTTATATTCTGTCTCTCCAGCTAAAATGCAAGCTCCATTGACATGAACAAAGTGTTCCCCCATCATTACATACCCAGCACTTAGAATAGGGTCTGGTATACAGTAGGTATCCAATAATCTAGGAGGGAGGCAGGATGTTCAGAGCTAGAGAAGAGATGTGATGACAGAAGCAGCGGCTGGAGTGATAAGCTTTGAAAAAGGAGGAAAGCCAGGAGAGAAGGAATGTAGATAGATGGCCTCTAGAAGCTGGAGAAAGCAAGGAAACAGATTCTCCTCTAGAGCCTCCAGAAGGAATGCAGCTCTGTCAGTAACTTGATCTCAGCACAGAAGACCCAGTTCAGACTTCTGACCTCCAGCTCTATAAAATAACAAATAGGTATTGTTCTAAGCTGCTAAGTTTGTGATAATTTGTCACCATAGCAATAGGAAACTAACAGATTCTTAGTGAAAGAGTAAATTAATTCTATTTTGGGGACTTCCTATAATCCAAAGTACCTTAAATATTAAAATTTGCTGCCAAATTAAGGTTTTTAATTACACTACACAGTTCATAGTATACAAACTCCAGCATGCATTTCTATATTTTACTCATTTAAACAATGGGAGTACTTTGAATTTACATAGCTTATGCTCAGAAAAAAACAACAGAAGGTAAAATTATAGCTAATCATACCCTATAGTGTTTAAATTAGTATCAAGAGTACACTCTTGTTGCCAGTACGGCTTTTATATACTCTGATAAATTGTTTTATAACTTCATAACAGTTGCCAGTCTTTTGTATTTACTACACTAAAGCTTCTTTATGCTTTTAAGGAAATACTTAACTAGTCATAAGGAAGAATTTTCATTAAGCTCCTGTGCTCAGTTACGAGTGCATAGTCTTGCTAAAAAAGAACCTAATATACATAATTCCAAAATAACAGGATAAATTTAGGAAGTTAATATTCACTTGATGGTTTACAAAAATATTCTTTTATATGGAAACTCTGAAGTAAGTCTTTGTTTGAAAATCACTGGGTACTTGTCAGAAAAGCTGGAGAAATGGTTTTACAGAATTAATGATCAAAGAAAATTAATTTAATCAGTGTTGTTGACTGAGTAATAAATGAAAGTAGGATACCCATTCAATTCTAATATGTGCTAAAGGTAGAGTAGGAGTTCATTTAAAAACCACCACCAATTTGAACACATCCATTATGGAACACAGACACTGTATAAAGAAGATATATAGTTTTTAAAATAACTATTTCTAGTTAGGTGACACCGATTCTCAACATGCTGATTTTCACCGTAGATAACTGAAAATGTAACCACTCTACTTGACAGTGCTGAAATAACTAATAATATTTTTATCTACATAAAATTCATAACAAGCACTAATTGCAAACATCATCTTTATCTGCCTCAGACTATTCCTTTTTCCTTATCCTTGGATTCTAATAGTGTGCCTGCTCCTTCATTCTCTCAGTTTTGTCCTACTTTCAAGTCAGTTGAGCCTAAGAAGAATTGAAGATGACATAGGTATCATAAAAAATGTTCCTCGTAATTGTAACTGACAATCTAATAGAGGGTCTAGGCCACACTTCTAGGACTGTGAGGAGACCAATATATTAGTGCAGAGTTCAGAGTCAATTTCTTTAAGAAAGTTTCTCACCAGGCCAGTAACTCCATGGTGTTCACATGTCAATTAACCCCAAATAATAGCCTGCAACACTTTGTTTAGGTCTTACTCTTTCTGGTTATGTGGCAGCTTTTATTCTTGAAAATAAAATGAAATCATATGAAAGCAAGAAGAACAGAAAGGTGGAAGAGGGAATGGGAAAGAGGAGAGAAAAATCAGTTTACTCTCCAGTGGATTTTTTTTTTTTTCTGAAATGCCCTTCAGCATGGCTGATTTATGAGTTGGATGTTTAGTCATTTTCTAATTTATCACCTCTATTTCATAACGTATGGGTGCTAAATACCAAAATAATTTTATATATGCAAACATTTGTATAAGTGATTGTGAAAGATTAGCATGGCTTCATTGATTTCCTTAATTATTTAACTACTAAGAACTGTGTGTTCAGTCTTAGGCAGTAAAATGAATGGATGAGTATGTATGCGTGGTTTTTAAAATGAGTCTATCCATTCATTAACATATTAATTCATTCAACAAATATTTAAATATTTAGGGAAAGACTGATTTACATAATATGTCACTGTATAATCATTAAAAAGGATTCCCAAGAAAATGTTATTTTAGGTGTACATTTATTAACATTTTACTTTCTGCATCCATGGTGTCACATTTAGAATCATTTTTTATCTCCAGCATCAGAATAATGAGCATTATTAAATTCTAACCTCTTAGCTATTTCAGGTCATTCAAATGATGAGACTACTCAAATGCACATATTTATTTTGCCTGTATATTTAAATAAAAGTTGAAAAGAAACTTGTTTACTCTTGTAATAAACTATGATAGAAAATGACAACCTCAGAAATACTAATGTAAAAGAACATATTGAATTGGCATTTTAAGAAATGTACTGTAAAAAATATTGAGCCATACATATGTTAGCACTTTATGCTGGTGACACTAAAAATATATATCTAAAATAAATTTAAATAGGCATAAAAATATGGTGTTAACTGCTAACTTTGACCTTTCAATCTTTTGTGTTTGTTTCATCTTAATATAGCATGTTAACTCTATTGTTGCTTGATAAATGTGTGTTTGATTTGAATGCAAAGTGGGTGGTCCAAGATCAGGTTTAAAAATACAACTAGAAAATAAAGAGACAGCTGATTTAGTAAGTATAAAAAAACCTGCATATTTAGGAGTTTCCTTTTTCATTGCTAACAGGGAATTAATTTTAAGTTGTCACTTTTAAAGAAAAGTGATTCTTTTACCCAAGTGATTTTTGATTCTTTACCCAAGTTCAGAAAATATGGGGAAAATATATGAAACGGTCTGTGGATTTGTTGGCAAGGATGTGAGAGGGGTGATTTATTTATTTTTTTAAACACAGGACATTTTACACTCTACTTTTCCTTCCTGAAAATCCTTGACCTTTCAAAATTTGCATAGTGCATGTGGGGCTTGTCTTGATGGTTTGTTTCCTTTGAAATATTTCATGAGCAATTCTCATTTCATCTGGAGATTTTCTTGTATTACTAGCTTCCAACAACCACAAATAGAATGTGGGGTTGCCTTCCTTGATTTTAGCTATAATGTAGGGTTTCTGATACTTTTTAAATTGTTCCATAGCACCTCCTGATACAAAATATGTCTACCTATACATTCTGTGTCCTCTTAGTGTTAAACAAGTACGAATTGTTACCCCAGCTAGCCTTTTCAGACAGACTCTGTGTTCAGGTCTGTTGCAAGGGTGATAAGGATATGTTCTTGTCTCATCGCTCCCCTACCAAGGAAAAAATTAGCATAGAGGGATTTCTTTTCTTTTCTGTCACAAAGTTTTATTCACTTTTAATTCCTGCTTTCTCAAGATATTTATAGTCTGGCAGGCTGAATATATCCTACCCCCCCATTTTTCTATTAATTAAGCAGAACCTACTAGAGCTGCCTTTTGAGTCGAAGTGGAGGAAACAGCAGTTACAAACCATCTTCCACGACAAACTTATTTTCTAAAAAGTGCCAAGTTCTTGGGCATTTCACTATCTGCTCATTCCTCCTGACCCCATCCTAACCAGGGCTTGGTCACCGGCAGCTCCTTTACCACAGCTCGACAATTCTTTCCTGTCTTCTCGGACCGCTTCCCCTCAGGGCTCCAGCAATCACTGATTTCTAGATGGAGGAGCACACATCTCTGGCATTTACATTTCGATGACTTTCTCTCTCTCTCTCATCCCTTGTGATTGTCCTCACATCTCAAATGCTTCCCAGGTCCAATAGCACTTACAATAAAGGACGAGTAATGAGAAACCGGTAGAGTTTATGGTTCCTATTGATTGCCAGGAGCACTATGAATCCCCACAACTAAGTTTTTGTTATGCCTATTAGCTAACTGTAGGCAATCAAGGTACTGAATATTTCTAGATCTCTGAGAAGCAAGCTACACAGACAATATTTAAGATTTTAACTTTTAAAACCTACCTTAAAATGACTCTTAAATATAAAAACAGTCATGAGTAAGAGATAATGGAATTAGTTTATCTCACTTTAATGAGTATCAAATATCTATTTTTCCAAGTAGCTTCCTTTTTGGTATAGTGAATACAAGGACATGTAAGACATGGTACTTCTACTAAAAAAGAGTTGATATTCTAGCCAGCGACATACAGTAACACTTATGAATGATTAGATTAAAATAGGAGGCAGCCATTTTCATAACACTTAATCCAGTAAAGAGAGCTACGTGTAATTCTTAGGAGTTAGAGGAATTTCTTATAATCAGAACAATGGGATCTAAGAACTAGCAGAGACCTTAGGAATAATATAGTCAAGGTCCTTCATTTTGCAGGGTTTAGTAAAGTATGCACAGAGGTTGAGTGACTTGCTCAATGACACAAACCAGCTGAATGCAACATTACCTCTACATCTGCTATCTTAACTCCTATCTTAAATTCTACATTAGCCTGCATTCTTGTTAATGAAAATAATCTATTCTTATATATTAGAATGGCAATCTAAATATTTCCTGCTGAGTTATCTTATGTAAGCATGAATCTTAGTAATAGCACTGGTTAAATATTGTATACTAAATCACACAGAATAGTTGTTTTCCTGGGATCTACAAGCAGAGAAGGCTGGTGGCAAGAAAGACCCATTTACGCAGTTGTTCTTAGAAGGCAGAGAAAGGACTCGTATAAGCTCAGGAACATATCTGTCATAAGGAGCTGGCTTGACTGCTCTTCTGTTCTTGAGCTTAAACCCCCTTTGATTTGGCTGTAGCCAAAACTCTTGTAAAAGCCTTAAGCTACAGAGGTGCTGTCAACACTTCATTGCTATTTTGGCCTCAGAAAAGAAAAACATGTTGTATTGTCTTTGTGGTTTTTAAAAGCTATGCAAATGAAATACAAAGCCGAATGAAATCCTTTTTTTGTGCATTTAAAAGCCAAAGTACATACTAAATACCCTGTATGTTAAAATATTATCTTTCTTGGGCACCTGGGTGGCTCAGTCGTTAAGCGTCTGCCTTCGGTGCAGGTCGTGATCCCAGGGTCCTGGGATCGAGCCCCACATCGGGCTCCCTGCTCCACTGGAAGCCTGCTTCTCCCTCTCCCACTCCCCCTGCTTGTGTTCCCTCTCTCGCTGTGTCTCTCTCTGTCAAATAAATAAATAAAATCTTTAAAAAAATATTATCTTTCTTATGTACCAGTGACAAGTGATAAACTAAGATAAGGCCTTGGCAATTAAAAAGCAAAATCACTTTATGTTCTTTCTTAACAACTGTTCCCACAATAAGTTAGTTACTAAAATTTTTTCCTATGTAATGTGAGAATTAACATTCATACTTAACATATAAGGAATTTAATGGGAGGAATAGTTGCATAAAATTTTATATAGAGGTGTGTGGATAGATGAAAAATGAGCTTAACTTCTTTAGCTGATTATGATCACAGAGTCATCCTTTTATTTTAAATCAGAATTTCAAACTATTGGGCTACCTCATCCAGGAAATGCTCAATGTCTGAAAATCAAGAGTAACTTAAGGACAAGAATTCCATGGACCGAGCACATTTACTGAAATCAACATGTAATTTGTCTGTTTTCTAATACTAAAGTTAGTAGATTCATATTTTGATATAATGATTGTGGTAGTGGGCAGAAATATGTCTCACAAGGTGCCAAAGGGTTTCATTCCTTCTGAAGGTTCTAAGGAAGAATCTCTTTTCTTGCCTTTTCCAGCTTCTGTAGGCTGCCTACATTTCTTAGCTTATGGCCTTCTTCCATCTTCAAAGCCAACAATGGCAGGTTGTCTTTCTCATGCTGCATCAATTAGACACGTACTCTTCTTCTGCTTCCTGCTTCACTCTTATGAGCCATTAGGCCAACCAAATTAGTCCAGAATAGATTATTATTTCAAGGTCAGCTCATTAGCTACTTTAATTCCATCTGCAACTTCAATTACCCTTTGCCCCATAACATAGCATACTCACAAGTTTCCAGGGATTAGGATGTGGACATTTGAAGGCTCATTATTCTGCCTACCACACTCCTCTAGAGCCTCCAGAAAGAAATGCAGCCCAAAAGGCACCTTGATTTTAGACTAGTAATTTAGCCAAATCAGACTTCCAACACCTACAACTGCAAGATAATAAGCTAATATGGTTTAAGCTGTGAAGTTTGTGGTAATTTATTGCAGCAGCCATAAGAAAATAATACAGTTCTCTCGATGAAGGAAAGAGAAGTTTAGAATCAAAATTTGTATCCAACCATAATATGAACCTCCTTGAAACTTTTCAGTGGGTCAGAAGGATTCAGACATTTCATGCCCTTTAAGCATAATACTCCCAGAGTGTTAAAGCCAAGTAATTGGAAAGAGAAAAAAAAAAAGTGTGCAAAAGGGAATTGACAGTAGACCAGGAGATAGATACTACCTTATGCCAACTATCTTGAAATGTGTTCCTTAGAGTATTAGTGTTCTGTGAGATATTGATAGGTTTTCAGGCAAAACAAAAGTTCTCTAATATCAAATATTTCTGAAAAAAAGTTTTTTTTTTAAAAGATATTATTTATTTATACATGAGAGCCAGGGAGAGAGAGAGAGGAAGAGGAAGAGAAAGAGAAAGAGGGAGGCAGAGGGAGAAGCATAAGAAATGAATGTACCTATCTGATTAGAAAACTGAAAAGAAACTCACCAATTCAACTACAAATGTATATTGAACATCTCCACAGGCCAAGCTTTCTTTAGTAAGTGTTATAAAGCAGTAAAGATGTGGGACTCCATCCAAGGATGCCAGGATCATGACCTGAGCCAAAGGCAAATGCTTAACCCACTGAGTCACCCAGGCACCAACAAAGTGTTTTTCAAAATAAACACAAGACTTTATGGGTTTACATGCATTGGAAATATTCAAATGGCTGTGTAGTGTTTCAAAAACTTTTTGCCCATGTGATTTATTTTTTCCCCTAACACATAATTCTGCTTAGCATGACTTGGGATGCTGCAGCAGACTTGGTACATCAGATGTTCCATTAAGGCTGACATTAAAATAATATATACCTTTGACCAACTGATTTCCTATATTTAATACGAAATGAATGTACCTATCGAATTAGAACACTGAAAAGAAGCTCACCAATTCAACTACAAATGTATACCGAACAACCCTAACAGGCCAAGCTTTCTTTAGTAAGTGTCACAAAGAAGTAAATTAACCCACAAAACAGCTATAATCCAATGTATACCCAGATCAAACTGGAGGACTCTTTAGTTTGGAATCATTCTGTGGTGAAAACCATGAAAATCAGTGTAAAACTAGACTTGTTCTCTCGATCCCAATCAACCCAATCAACCCACTCTTTCCTGTTGAGGGATCTCTGTGGTGAGGTCAACACTGAGGGTTAGGTCTCATTCATAGGCCCATTCACACAGGACTTGGCATCTCAGGTACAGCCACAAAGTGAAGAGAGAAGTGTCCACCATGAGAAAAATCATGGGCAAGATTGAAGTAAATAAGTAGGGTTAAAATAGAAAGACATATTGATATTTATCTATAAAAATATAATACAATTGTAAATAAGATATATACACATCATTTTGAAGTACACAAAAGGAGTTGTGTGATAAGAAAACAAGTATATGGTTCAGGTAATAAATTCTAACAGAAACTAGAAGAGAAACAATATGGGTAAAGTGTTCTAGCAATACTGATACAATAGTTGAATCTTGTGGATTTGGGTTTTTGGAAGAGTGGAAAAGGCATTCTTAGGTGATGGAACATGAGAAGATGTGGACGTAGGAGAAAGAAATACATTCTGTGTTCAGTTAATCATGCAAAAAAGCACTGTCCAGAATTAGTCAAGTTTCTTCTATATTTTGAGTGAACACCATTAATCATTTTCTTAAGATATGTCATTGTGTGTGTTTGTATGTGTGTGTTAGAGAGATGCAAAGTAGCCCTTGCTACTTTGGGCCAAAATCTAGGGGAAAAAAAAGTCCATAGACAAAAGCCAATGTAGATAGTGTAATTTCTCCCCTTAAGGCATTTGCCAATTTTAAAGCAGCAGCCAAGACACTAGGAAGTTGAACGCAAAATTAAGCTGAGTGGCTGGGAAGCTGAGCAGAGCGTGTGGTGGTACCATGGGTCTAGGAGGACAAAGAATGACATCTGGACCCTCAGATGAAGAGAGAACCTAGTAAACACCCCAGGTTTTAGGTTGAACATTTGGAGGGCTACCCTTAAGAATAAAAGCAATAAAGAAACAGATCCACCTAGTGCCTCAAAAATTTAAAAATAGAGCTACCTTATGGCCCAGCAATTGCACTACTGGGTATTTATCCCAAAGACACAGATGTAGTGAAAAGAAGGGCCATATGCACCCCAATGTTCATAGCAACAATGTCCACAATAGCCAAACTGTGGAAGGAGCCGAGATGCCCTTCAACAGATGAATGGATAAAGAAGATGTGGTCCACATATACAATGGAATATGACTCAGCCATCAGAAAGGATGGATACCCAACTTTTACATCAACATGGATGGGACTGGAGGAGATTATGCTAAGTGAAATCAGTCAAGCAGAGAAAGTCAATTATCATATGGTTTCACTTATTTGTGGAACATAAGGAACAGCATGGAGGACATTAGGAGAAGGAAGGGAAAAATGAAGGGGGGGAAATTGGAGGGAGAGATGAACCATGAGAGACTATGGACTCTGAGAAACAAACTGAGGGTTATAGAGGGGAGGGGGGTGGGGGGATGGGTTAGCCCGGTGATGGGTATTAAGGAGGGCACGTACTGCATGGAGCACTGGGTGTTATACAAAAACAATGAATCATGGAACACTACATCAAAAACTGATGCTGTATTGTATGGTGACTAACATAACATAAAATAAAATTAAAAAAAATACTAATGTAAAAAAAAAAAAAAGAAATAGGTCTACCTGTACCAAGTATGAAGCCCAGATTCAAGTAAGTGTATTTTGGGATTATTGTAATCTGTAGGTTTGTATTGTATTGTACTGTACAATACGGGAGTATTGTAATCTGACAGCCTGTAGGTCTGTCAGAAACAGAAATAAATCCTCAAACCATCTCTAATTTTTTATATACAATATCCAAAATTCAATCAAAATTTGCCAGTTATAAAAGGAGTAAAAGGAATGAGGATCACATGACTGCAAACCAAGAGAACAACAGAAATTGTCCAACAAAAAATTCAAATAGGAGAGTTATCAGACATGGATTCAAGAAACCTGTGATTAATATATTGAAACACTATATGACAAAAGGAAAAATTCAGCAGAACATTAACTTATAAGGAATGGAAACTGTAGAATTTAAAATAAGAATGACTAAAATTAGAAGCTCAATAGATGTTCTTAGCAGTAGCAGAATTAGTTGAAATAAGAACAAATGGAAGAGGAATCAGGAATAAAACAGGACTGAAGCATGGAGAACTAAAATGATGAAAAATAGAGAAAAGAACATAAGAGACAGATGGAATATGGCAAAGTGTTCTAACCAAATGGAACTCGAGTATGAAAGAGAGGGCAGAAAGAGAATGGAGGAAGAAATACTTGAAGTTATAATGGCTGAGAATCTTCTAAAACTGACAGAAGATGCCATGCAGCTAAGTGTTAATATGGTAGACTGATCTTTCGAAGGGCCTGCTTGCCAGCCTGTTACATGGCTGTTGTCTGGGAATTTGGCTTTTTTGAAATGTTCTGTAATGTTGTTCCTGCTGTGTCAGCCTGCTTAGGCTGTACAAACAACATGATTTATGGTGAACACCTGTTTCCTTCTGAAAGTCTCCCATTTTGGTGGTCAGAGTGTGTTTATGTCCCCAGACCCTCAAAGAAACCTTGAAGTCTGAATTTCAGACAGGCTTCCCTGGACAGAAATATTACATGCATGCTTCTGCATTTTCACTGCTAAAGAAAAGAGCATGCTGTGTGAAACTTCCTGGGTTAGGGGAGAGAGAGAGAGAGAGAGAATACAGAAAAAAATGTGCCCGAGTTTCTCCAAATTCTGCCTTATGTGCATTTTCCTCCTTACTGATTCAGCTATTCATTTTATGTGTCACTATAATAAATCTTTTTCATGAGTACACCTATATGCTGAATCCCATGAGTCCTCCTAGCTAAGTACCAAATAGAAGAGTGGTCTTGAGATTCTCTAAACAACTACTTCCAATGCAAGAAAGCCCACAATCCCAAACAGGATAAGTAGAAAAAAATTATATTTAAGTACACCATAATAAAAATGTAGAAAAACAAGGACAAAGAACATTTTAAAGGCAATGATGGAAAAAGACACATTGCTTTCAGAGGAGCAATATACACCCACAGTTGGATTTAGGCCACACAATGGTCATCAGAAAAAATTGGAATAAAATCTTCAAAGTGCTAGAAAAAAACCCCAAAATCTATTAATTTAGAAATGTATATCCAGAGAACTATCCTTCAAATACATAGGTAACTCCTTTGTGTTCTACCTGCAAAATAACACATTACATCTCCAAGTCATAAGTTGTACTGTGGCACGTGCCTATAAGAAGGGCTGTGACTTTTCAGAACCACTGAAATTGATTGTAGTTATGCATACACAAAGAAGCAATAGGCCACTGCTGTCATTGTAACAACTAGGGATAAGATAAATTTAAAAATAAATTTTAAAGACATAAGTGATTTATATAAATGAAGATAACTGAATAAACTTAAATCCCAGAGAGGGAAGAGCCCTTCCTAGGTAAGCTGAGATCACTAGCCAGTTTCTTCCTTTCTTGCCAAGCATGTGCAAGCATTGATTATCAGGCTTGACATAGTCAAAGGGAGAAATAGAAAGCAACAGAATTTATGACTAAGTAGGCTGCCATAAGGGATTAGAATCTAGAGAATCCCTGGCAGTAATAGGATCAGTTTTCTCCACAGGATAATTATTGAGTCCAGGGTGACATAAGAGGCTAGAGACCTGGTTCAGAAGCAAAGAGTGAGGGGTGCCTGGGTGGCTCAGTCAGTTAAGCATCTGACTCTTGGTGTTGGCTCAGGTCATGATCTCAGGGTCATGAGATCGAGCCCCACATTGGGCTCCATGTTCAGTGGGGAGTCTGCTTGAGATTCTCTCTCTTTCTCTCTGTCCCTCCCCTGCTCTCTCTAAAATAAATAAATAAATCTTAAAAAAAAGAAAGATTTTCCATAAAGAGACAAAGCCATGTTAGGAAGAAGTTATTAGAAATGTATGATGGGGCACCTGGGTGGTTCAGTCGTTAAACGTCTGCCTTCGGCTCAGGTCATGATCCCAGGGTCCTGGGATCAAGTCCCGCATTGGGCTCTCTGCTCAGCGGGGAGCCTGCTTCTCCTTCTCCCACTCCCCTGCTTGTGTTCCCTGTCCCGCTGCTGTGTCTCTCTCTGTCAAATAAATAAAATCTTTAAAAAAAAAAAGAAATGTATGATAGGTCTCTTTCTCAACATGCTTTCCATTTTTAATTATCTGAAATATGAGGTTAAGGAGTTAACCTCAAAACATCCAGTAGGCTGAAATTTCAACAAGGTAGACAAATGGTCAGAATCAACTAAGAGCAGGAAGGGTTGTATCTCAGGGCATAAAGGCAGTGTATTCTTCTGTGGCCATACAATGCTTAAGAAACCTAGTTGCCATGAGGAGAGTCTCTAATAAATATATAATAGTTCTCACATATAAGATTTTAAAGGTGAGCTGAAACTAGCTGAAGTTGCAATCCAGTCACAACTTAGCTCAACATCTGATTAGACTGAAGTATTAGTCTTTCACAATATCTTTGTAAAAGAAAAAATGTTCAAGTAATAAATGGTATTAACTTCTATCTCTATGGGTATTCTGGACAATAGCATACTGTCCAATAGTATGAGACATGAGAAGATTCATGAACTATTACATCTTGGGACTAACAGGGACTTGAGGGACTAACTGGGACTATTATTAACAATATATTAAAAATAATTAAGGAAATGGAAAAATGAATAAAAAGATGCAGAATCTCAAGAGATTAAGAAAAAATTTATTCTAGCAAATGGAACAAACTAGAAGAAATAAATTTCTAGAAACATATAACTTCCTAAAATCAAATCAGGAAGAAATAGAAAATTTGAACAGACCAATTACCAACAATGGAATTCAATCAATAATAATAATAATAATAATAATAATAATAAAAAGCTCCCAATAAACAAAAGTCCAGGGCCAGATGGCTTCACGGTGAATTTTAACACTTAAAGAGTTAATACCTATTCTTCTTAAAACATTCCAAATCATAGAAGAGGAAGGAAAGCTTTCAAATTCATTTTAGGAGGCCAGCATTACTCTGATACCAGAACCAGAGACACTACAAAAAAGGAAACCTACAAGCCAATATCTCTGATCAACCTAGATTCAAAACTCCTCAACAAAATATTAGCAAATGAAATCCAACAATACTATAAAAAAATCATTTTCCACGATCAAGTGGGATTTATTCCTTAGATGCAAGGGTAGAACCATTATTCACAAATCAATAAATGTGATACAGCACATCAATAAGAGAAAGGGTAAAGGCCATATGATCTTTTGAATAGATGTAGAAAAGACATTTTACGGAGTATAGCATTCATTCATGTAAAAATCCTCAACAAAGTAGGTTTAGAGGGAATATACCTAAACATAATAAAGGTCAGATATGAAAAACCCACAGCTAACATCATCTTTAATGTGGAAAAACAGAGCTTTTCCCCTAAAGTTGAGAATAAGACAAGGTTGTCCACTGTCACTTCTTTTATTCAACATCATACTGAAAGTCCTAGCCACAGCAATCAGACAAGAAAGAAAAGGCATCCAAATTGGTAATGAAGAAATAAGACTTTCACTATTTGCAGATGTGATGACACTATATACAGAAAATCCTAAAGACTCCATAAAAAAAAACCTAATAGAGCTGATAAATGAATTCAGTAAGGTAGCAGATTACAAAACCAATATATAGAAATCTGTTGCATTTCTATACACTAATAATGCAGCAGAAAGAGAACTTAAGAAAAAAATTCCATTTACAATTTCAACAAAAATAATAAAATACCTAGGAATAAATTTAACCAAGGAGGTGAAAGTCCTGTACTCCAAAAACTATAGAACATTGATGGAAGAAATTGATGAGATAAAGGTATGGAAACACATTCCATGTTCATGGATTGGAAGAACAAATATTGTTAAAATGTCCATGCTACCCAAGGCAATCTACAGATTTAATACCATTCCTATCAAAATAACAATAGAATTTTCCACAGAACTAGGACAGATTATCTTAAAAATTTGTATGGAACCACAAAAGACCCTGAATATCAAAGAAATCTTGAAAAAGAACAAAACTGGTGGTATCACAATTCCAGATTTCAAGATATACTACAAAGCCATAGTAATCAAAACAATATGGTACTGGTAAAAAAACAGACACATAGATCAATGGAAGAGAATACAAGCCCAGAAACAAACCTATGCTTATATGGTCAATCTTTGACAAAGGAGGCAAGAACATACAATGGGAAAAAGTCTCTTCAACAAATGGTCCTGGGGAAACTGGATAGCTACATGCAAAAGAGTGAAACTAGACACCTTCTCACACCATACCCACCATAAACTCAAAATGGATTAAAGACCTAACTGTGAGACCCGAATCCATAAAATTCCTAGAAGAGAACAAAGGCAGAAGTTTCTTCGATATGGGCTATAACAACATTTTTCTAGATATGTCTCCTGAGGCAAGGGAAACAAAAGCAAAAATAAACAATTAGGATTACACCAAAATAAAAAGCTTCTGCATAGTGAAAGAAGCTATCAACAAAACTAAAAGACAACTACTGAATGGGAGAAGACATTTGCAAATGATATATCCGATAAAGGGTTAGAGTCCAAAATATTATAAAGAACTCCTAAACTCCATAGCAAAAAAACCCCAAATAATCCAATTAAAAATGGGCAGAAGACATGGACATTTCTCCAAAGAACTACAGATGGACAACAAACACATGAAAATATGCTCAACATTAGAGAAATGCAAATCAAAACAGCAATGAGATATCATCTCACACCTGTCAGAATGGCTAAATCAAAAATACAACAAATAAGTGTCAGTGAGGTTGTGGAGAAAAAGAAACTCTTGAGCACTGTTGGTGGGAATACCAACTGGTGCAGCCATTGTGGAAAATAGTATGGGGTTTTCTCAAAAACTTTAAAAGAGAACTACTGTATGATCAAGAAATTCTATTGGGTATTTACCCAAAGAATACAAAAACATTAATTGAAAAGATATATGTAACCCTATGTTTATTGCAACATTATTTACAATAACCAAATTATAGAAGCAGTCTAAGTGTCCATCCATAGATAAACGGATAAGGAAGATGTGGTGTATATACACACTGGAATATTACTCAGCCATAAAAGAATGAAATCTTGCCATTTATAACATAGATGGAGCTAGAGAGTACAATGCTAAGCCAAGTAAATCAGAGAAAGACAAATTCCACATATGAGTGAAATCATAAGAAACAAAACAAAAGATAATTTAAATTTAAGTAAACTATCTTGAGAAAGAATAACAAAGCTGGAGGTATCACAACCCCAGATTTCGATATATATACTGCAAAGCTGTAGTAATGAAAACAGTATGGAATGGCCATGAAAATAGACCCATAGATCAATGGAACAGAATATAGAGTCCAGAAATAAACCCATGCTTATATAGTCAATTAATCTATAACAAGCAAGAATATGAAATGGGGAAAGGAAGTCTTTTCAATAAACGGTGCTGGGCAAACTGGACGTCTACATGGAAAAGAATGAAACTGGACCACTTTATTATAACCATAGACAAAACTGAACTCCAAATGGGTTAAAGACCTAAATGTGAGACCTGAAACCATAAAATTTCTAGAAGATGACATAAATAGGAAACTCTTTGACAATGGCTGTAAGAACATTTTTCTAGACATGTCTCCTTTGGCAAAGGAAACAAAAGCAAAATTAAACTATTGGGACTACACCAAAATAAAAAGCTTTGGCACAGTGAAAGAAACCATCAACAAAATGACAAGGCATCCTACTGAATGGGAGAAGATAATTGCAAATTATACATCCAATAAAGCGTTAATATCTAAACTACATAAAGAATTTATACAACTCAATACTAAAAAATAATTTAAAAATGGGCAGAAGACCTGAACAGACATTTTGTTTTTTTCAGAGACGACCTCCAGATGGGCAACAGTTAATGAGAGGATGTTCAATCATCAGGGCAATAAAAATCAATGAGCTATCACCTTATACCTGTCAGAATGGCTAAAATAAACACAAGAAATAAAAGTGTTGGCAAGGATGTGGAGAAAAAGGAAGCTTCATGTGCTGCTGTACTCCTCGTGGAAAGCATATTGGTATAGCTACTGTGGAAAACAGTATGGGGGTTCCTCTAAAAATGAAGAATAAAATTAGCATATGATCCAGTAATTCCACTACTAGGTATTTACCCAGAGAAAACGAAAACATTAATTCAAAAAGATACATGAACCCCTATGTTTATTGCAGAATTATTTATAATAACCAAGGTATGGAAGCAACTCAAATGTCCTTCAATAAATGAATGAAGAAGTCACACACACACACACACACACACACACACACACACACACTGGAATATACTCAGCCATAAAAAAGAATGAGATCTTGCGATTTGCAACAAAGTGAAATAAATCAGACAGAGAAAGACAAATACCATATGATTTCACTCTTATTTGGAACTTAAGAAACAAAACAAAAAAAGGAGATGAATCAAAAAAGAGACTTTTAATATAGAGAACAAACTGGGGGCTGCCAGAGGGGAGGTAGGTCGGGGGGATGGGTAAAAAAATAAAAGATGTAAATAGACTAAAGACTACAATTAAAAGATAAAGATTATAATCCATGTGAAATAAAACCCAATTATGGCTTTCACAAGAGGTAAACTTTAATAAAAAGACATAAAGTGGATGAAAGTAAAATAAAAAGCTTTATCATGAAATAGTAACAAAAATTAATGAAGCTATATTAATATCCACGTTTCAAGAAAATATGTGTTAATAACGGGAAGCATTCCAAGTAATAAAAGGGACATAAGGGTCACTTCATCAAGAAGCAATAATTCCAAGTTTGCACATATCAAATAACACAGCTTCAAAATATACAAAGCAAAATTTGACAGAGTCAAAAGAAATAAATTCACAATCATGGTTAGAGATTTCACTACTCTTTGTCCAGTAATTTACATAAAAAGCAGTAGTGATAACATCAGTAGGAAGACATCAAATCAACAAAGATATAGAATATTTGATCAACACTATTCACCAAACTGACCTAATTATAAGCTTTATACCCAATAACTGCAGGATATATATTTTTCAAGAAGGCATGAATCATTTAGGAAAATGGACCATGTGTTGGGTACACAAGATAGTCTTCAATAAATCTCAAAGATAAGAAACATTTAGAGAATATTCTCTGACCAGAGAGAAGTTAAACTAAAGGAGAAAACCGTAAAGAGATAATATCAAAATATTTGGAATTTAAAACATGGTTCTAAATAACTCATATATTGGAAAAGCAATCAAAATGGAAATTAAAAATATTTGAACTACATAAAAATTGAAATTAAAACATGCCATAATTATGAAATACAACTATACCAGATCTTAAAGTGAAATGTAGACTTGAAGGGAGGATGGTGGAGGGATGAGTGAAATAGGTGATGGGGATTGAGGAGTGGCACCTGTTGTGATGAGCACCAGGTGTGCATGGAAGTGTGGACTCACTACAGTGTACACTTGAAACTAATATTATACTGCATGTTAACTAGTTGGAATTTATTTTTTTTTAGAAAAGAAGATAGTTTCTTACAAACAGGAGCCATCTGGAAGATTCTAGAGTTTTGTGAGCAAGAGTTCCCAAAATAAATTCTCTCCTGAGTACAAAAAACAAAACAAAAACACGAAGCATATATTCGAAAAGAATAACACTGGAAAGCAATAGTATAAACTTCTATATCAAGAAGCAAAATTCTAGCTGCTATCTTTCCCATGTTGTACAAAAATAGTAAATTTAACCTAAGTATAAAAATGAACATCCTAAAGATACAGACATCAGTCAATTAAGAAAGAGAAAAATATAAAATAAAAAACCAATAAAGCCAAGAGTTAGCTCTTTGAAAAGTTAACCAAATTGGCAAATCTTAGCAAAACAGGTTAAGAAAAAAAGGAAAACTTTTATCATCAAGAAAGAGAAAGGGATGGTCACCACAGTTGCTACTGATAAAATAAATTAAAAAACATATTGCAAAAATTATATGCTGATATACTGGAAAAGTTAGATAAATGGAAAGTTTTCTTGAAAACACAACTTACCAAAACTGTCCAAAAACAGAAAAAATGTCAGGGGCCCTCTAGTTGTTATTGATTGAGTTTGTAATTGTAAATTGTAATTGAGTTTGTAATTGTGTTTGTAATTGAGTTTGTAAGTAAAATATTTCCCACAAAGAAAACTCTAGGCCGGGCGAGCTTTAATGTTGAATTTTTCCACTCACATTTTAAAGTATAAACAAAAAAACGTTATCTGAACTCTTTCAGGAAAATAGGCAATGGTAATGGTCTAATAATGAAACCAGCACAGCTCTTATACCAAAACCTGACAAGAATATTGCAAGGAAAAAAATGAATTACAGAAGAAAATCTCTCATGAATGTGAGTTCGACATGAAAAGGAAAAAATAATTGAATCTAGTAATATATAAAAAGATGATATTAAACAAATTAATTCTAGTCATGCAAAGAGAGCTTAGCATTAAAAAATATTTAATGGAATTCACATTAACAAAATAAAGAAGAAAAACTATGATCATCTCATTAAAAACAGAAAAAGCAGTTGATAAAATTCAACACCTACTTATCATTAAGAAAAAGAAAATCCTTGGCAAACTAGAAATAGAAGCTGGCATTGAAAATTAGTGGGGAACAAACTATCTTTTCAATAAACTCCGTATCTATGTAACAAAAAGAACATTAATCCTTTACCTTAAGTCATACAGCAAAGTCAATTTTAGGGTGATTGCATATCTAAACAATAAACAATCTAAAAAAAAATAAAGTTTCTGGAAAATAATATAAGAAAATACCTTTAAGACCTTGGGGTCAGGCTAAGAATTCTGATCAGGATATATGAAATACTATAGGGAGGTGGAGCAAGATGGTGGAGGAGTAGGAGACCTAAATTTTGTCTGGTCCCAGGAATTCAGCTAGATAGGGATCAAACCATTCTGAACACCTACGAACTCAACAGGAGATCGAAGAAAAGAATAGCGGCAACTCTCTGAACAGAAAAGCAACCACTTTCTGGAAGGTAGGACGTGTGGAGAAGTGAATCTGAGGCAATATTCAGGAAGATAGTGGGGGAGTGGGCCTCCGTCCACTGCTTCTGGCAAGTGATAGAGCAGCGGAGCACAAAATTGGAATTTATAGAAGTTGGCTTTGCTGAGGGACGTCGCTCCAGTGGCTAAGCGGGGTTGGAACCCTCGGTGGGACAGTGTGGTCTCAGGACCCTCGGGGTCATAGGAAGACCAGGGGTGTCTGAGTGTGGCAGAGCTCCCAGGTATCAAAGTGGGGAAGCCAGCTGCAGAGACGGAGCCAAGGAGTGGGCTCTCAGCTCGGGGTTGCCATAAACCGTGATCCGCGGCACAGTGGGGTCACTGCTCCTCCAGCAGGGACCCAACAAGCAGCAGATCCCGGGAGACTCCCCTTCCTCCCCCGGGAGGAGCGGCGCGGGAGTGCACTGTAGGGATCTGCTGGGTTTGGAGACTCCACACGGGGTCGGGTGCCAGAGATAGAAATGCTCTGTCACAGGCTGGGTGATCACAGAGTGTGGCTGGAGATTGGGGACATGACAGTGATTGACTGCTTTTCTCTGGGGGTCACTGAGGAGTGGGGACCCGAGTTCTTGTCTCCTCCGGGGCAGAGATTGGGAGGCCGCCATTTTCACTCTTGTCCTCCAAGCTGTACGAAAGCTTGCAGGGAACAAAAGCTCCCGAGAGCAAACCTGAGCACACTACTTAGCCTGGACCCGGCAAGGGCGGGGCAATTCCGCCTCCGGCAAAGACATTTGGGAGCCACAGCAACAGGCTCCTCCCCCAGAAGATCGGCAAGAAGAACCAGCCAAGAACAAGTTTACAGATCCATAAGAATGGCAGAACTCCAGCGCTAGGGGAATACTGCACATAGAATTCATGGCTTTTTTCCCATGATTCTTTAGTCTTTCAAAGTTAATTTTTTTTTAACTTTTTTTTTGAATTTTTCTTTTTCCCTTTTTCAACCAACATCTTATCAATCCCTTTTTTAAAAAATCTTTTTTATTTTTCATTTTTAGAGTCATATTCTAGCCCCTCATAATAGTTAACCTTATTTTTGGTATAGAAATAGAAGGAAAACTTCCAAACTCACTTTATGAGGCCACCATTACCTTGATCCCAAAACCAGACAAAGACCCCATCAAAAAGGAGAATTACAGACCAATATCCTTGATGAACATGGATGCAAAAATTCTCACCAAAATACTAGCCAATAGGATCCAACAGTACATTAAAAGGATTATTCACCACGACCAAGTGGGATTTATCCCTGGGCTGCAAGGTTGGTTCAACATCCACAAATCAATCAACGTGATACAATACATTAATAAAAGAAAGAACAAGAACTGTATGATCCACTCAATAGATGCAGAAAAAGCATTTGACAAAGTACAGCATCCTTTCTTGATCAAAACTCTTCAGAGTATAGGGATAGAGGGTACATACCTCACTATCATAAAAGCCATCTATGAAAAACCCACAGTGAATATCATTCTCAATGGGGAAAAACTGAGAGCTTTCCCCCTAAGGTCAGGACAACAGCAGGGACGTCCACTATCACCACTGCTATTCAACATAGTATTAGAAGTCCTAGCCACAGCAATCAGACAACAAAAAAAAAATCAAAGGCATCCAAATCGGCAAAGAGGAAGTCAAACTCTCACTCTTTGCAGATGATATGATACTTTATGTGGAAAACCCAAAAGACTCCACCCCAAAACCCCTAGAACTCATACAGGAATTCAGTCAAGTGACAGGATATAAAATCAATGCACAGAAATCAGTGGCATTCCTATACACCAACAACAAGACAGAAGAGAGACAAATTAAGGAGTCGATCCCATTTACAATTGCACCCAAAACCATAAGATACCTAGGAATAAATCTAACCAAAGAGGTAAAGGATCTGTACTCAGAAAACTATAAAATACTCATGAAAGAAATTGAGGAAGACACAAAGAAATGGAAAAACGTTCCATGCTCATGGATTGGAAGAACAAATGTTGTGAAGATGTCAATGCTACCTAGAGCAATCGACACATTCAATGCAATCCCTATCAAAATACCATCCACTTTTTTCCAAGAAATGGAACAAATAATCCTAAAATTTGTATGGAACCAGAAAAGACACCGAATAGCCAGAGGAATGTTGAAAAAGAAAAGCAAAGCTGGCGGCATCACAGTTCCGGACTTCCAGCTCTATTACAAAGCTGTAATTGTCAAAACAGTATGGTACTGGCACTAAAACAGACACATAGATCAATGGAACAGAATAGAGAGCCCAGAAATGGACCCTCAACTCTATGATCAACTCATCTTTGACAAAGCAGGAAAGAATGTCCAGTGGCAAAAAGACAGTCTCTTCAACTAATGGTGTTGGGAAAATTGGACAGCCACATGCAGAAGAATGAAACTGGACCATTTCCTTACACCACACACAAAAATAGACTCCAAATGGTTGAAAGACCTAAACGTGAGACAGGAGTCCATCAACATCCTAAAGGAGAACACAGGCAGCAACCTCTTTGACCTCAGCTGCAGCAACTTCTTCCTAGAAACATCACCAAAGGCAAGGGAAGCCAGGGCAAAAATGAACTATTGGGATTTCATCAAGATAAAAAGCTTTTGCACAGCAAAAGAAACAGTCCACAAAACCAAAAGACAACCGACAGAATGGGAGAAGATATTTGCAAATGACATATCAGATAAAGGGCTAGTATCCAAAATCTATAAAGAACTCTTCAAACTCAACACCCAAAGAACAAATGATCCAATCAAGGAATGGGCAGAAGACAGGAACAGACATTTTTCCAAAGAAGACATCCAAGTGGCCAACAGACACATAAAACAGTGCTCAACATCGCTCGGCATCAGGGAAATCCAAATCAAAACCTCAATGAGATAACAGCTCACACCAGTCAGAATGGCTAAAATTAACAAGTCAGGAAATGACAGATGTTGGAGGGGATGTGGAGAAAGGGAAACCCTCCTACACTGTTGGCGGGAATGCAAGCTGGTGCAGCCACTCTGGAAAACAGTATGGAGGTTCCTCAAAAAGTTGAAAATAGAGCTACCCTATGACCCAGCAATTTCACTACTGGGTAGGTACCTAAAAGATACAAATGTAGCGATCTGAAGGGGTATGTGCACCCTGATGTTTATAGTAGCAGTGTCCACAATAGCCAAACTATGGAAAGAGCCAAGATGTCCATTGACAGATGAATGGATAAAGAAGATGTGGTGTATATATATATATATATATATATATATATATATATATATATAAAACGGAATATTATGCAGCCATCAAAAGGAATGAAATCTTGCCTTTGGCAACAACGTGGATGGAACTGGAGGGTATTATGCTGAGTGAAATAAGTCAGTCAGAGAAAGACATGTATCATATGACCTCACTGATACAAAGAATTCTTAATCTCAGGAAACAAACTGAGGGTTGCTGGAGTGGTGGGGGGTGGAGGGATGGGGTGCTGGGTGATGGACATTGGGGAGGGTATGTGCTATGGTGAGTGCTGTGAATTGTGTAAGACTGTTGAATCACAGACCAGTACCTCTGAAACAAATAATACATTATATGTTAGAAAAATAAAAAGAAGATAGGAGGAAGGGAAAAATGAAGGGGGGAAATCGGAGGGGGAGATGAACCATGAGAGACTATGGACTCTGAGAAACAAACTGAAGGTTCTAGAGGGGAGGGGGTTGGAAGGATGGATTAGCCCGTTGATGGGTATTGGGGAGGGCACGTGCTGCCTGGAGAACCGGGTGTTGTATGAGGACAATGAATCATGGAATACTACATTGAAAACTAATGATGTAATATATGGTGATTAACATAATAAAAAAAAAGAAATACCATAAAGGAAAATGTTGGTAATTGGACCACATATTTTTTTTTAAAGTTTATTTTTAGACAGTAACAAAGTTACAAAGTCAAGAGTGGGAAAAAATATTTTTAGACCTATAGCCAACACTACTTGTCTCTAAGCCATATAAAATTTCCTGATAATCAATAGGGGAAAACACACCAAAAAAATGATGAAAGACATTTGCAAGAACTTTGCAGAAGAGGAAATACAAATAGTCAGTGCCCAAGTGCTCTATGTCAATAAATGCCCACGAAAGCTAAATGAAATATTTGAAAATGCAACTACCTTCTCACCAACAGAATGGCTCTCATGAAAACCAGTGACGATACCAAAGTTAGTAAGGACATGGAACAAATGGAACTTTCATACAGTGTGGGCAGAAGTGCAAATTGATACAACTTTAAAAACTGGTGGTATCTGTCCAGACACAGGTATATCCCATGAGCCACCGATTGCATTCTTATGTACACAGCCAACAGAAACCCATACTAAGTATGTAAAAAATAGAAAAATATTCAAGGTGACGTTTTTGAAATAATCAAATTGTCCATCTACTATAAAAGGAACAAACTGAGCTATTTTCATAAAATGGGACACTATACAGCAATTTAAAAAACAATCAGTGTATACTGCTATACACAATAATATTTGCTAATCTCACAAACCTAGTATTTGGTGAATGATGCCAGACACACAGAGGACTATCAACATTCAATTTATATGAAAGTACTAAAATAAAATACAAATTTATCTATGAGGTTAAAGCTAGGAAAACAGTTCCCTTTAGGGAAGGGGGTGAAGTTAGGGCCCTGAAGGGCTTCTGAGCTGATGGCATTTGGTTTCATCAGCAGCATGGTGGACACATGAGTGTGCCCATGCATTAATCTTAGACTGCAGTTTTATGCCCCTTTCTACATGTATTTTGTAGTGCCATTAAAAATTACTTGAGTGATAACTTCTTTAATGTTACCCTAGTACTATGAAAACAGAATGAAACAGATTCTTAACTAAATAAGTATAACCAATAAGCACTAATTGACATGTGTTAATTTAGAGTTGTGAATAGGACTAGATCTTCACAAATGACTTAGTTAACATTTTTTTAAAAAGATTTTATTTGAGAGACGAGAGAGAAAGAGAAAGAGTGCGCGTGTGCGAGCATGAGCAGGGTGAAGGGCAGAGGGAGAAGCAGACTCCCTGCTGAGCAAGGAGCCCAATGCTGGACTGGATCCTAGGATCCTGGGATCATGACCTGAGCTGAAGGCAAACACTTAACTGACTGGACCACCCAGGCATCCCAACTTAGTTAACATTTTAACAAAAACTCTGGGAAATGGTAGTCATCATATGTTATGAGGACAAGAACTTAGGTGAAAAAACACAGAGGAGGGCAAAAATATATTCAAAGTAAGCCTGACAAGCTGGGATTCAATATTTGTGTTTCAGTATTTTTAAAATCACATTTAATATCTTAGAGAGTCTGCACTTGGTTTAAAATATATTCTGGGCAAAGAGAAATATAAACAGAAGGAAATATTGTCTTAGATTAGGTCCTCTGGGAGCTCACAATTGACCAAATTTGAAATATATGATGTTTGTTAAGGATCAATGTATGTGGAAAGGCAGGGTGGGGGTGGGGAGGCGAAGACGTGGTACTGGACAGAGGAAAAAGTGAAGCAAACATAGGTCAACTGAGTGGAGAGCTATGGAGCTTATATTGCCTGTCAGTCATCCCCCTTTGGAATGAAATGGCTGGGCTTTTATACATCTGCCCGCCTCAGGATGCAGGATACCCTGGGGGGTAGTGTCCTGGTTAAGGCTCTGCTTTGCAGCTGACTCTGATTTTGAGAACTAACAGCTGAAGGCTGTTTTCTGACCTCACTCCCCTCAACTGGAGGCAGTTTGAAGAGGGATCTGAGTAGGACATTAACATGTCTATGACATAGATAGGAAAATTGGCGCACATTCAGAAGAGACTAATGAGAAGAGTGATTATGTTGAATATTAATGAAACCATGGCATATATGGAAACTGCCATGTCTATCTCAGGAAAGGGAAAAAATCGGGGGTGTTTTAAATATCTGAAAAGTTATAAGGTGGATGAGGTTTTAAACTTTATCACAGAAGGAAACTAGGACCAACTGACAATAATTTTAAGGCATATATATGTTCATTATAATGAACAATATTAAGTAACATAACTATGTTTGTGAGGTGGTAAGCTCCCCACCTTGCAGCCATCCAGGTGAACCTGGATAACCACTTGTCTGGAACACTACAGAGAAGACTCAAACACCAAAGAGAGGACTTGACTGCTGACATCTATGGCTCATATCAGTCCTAATGGTCCATGGTTTTATGTAGCCAAAGGTCAAGATAGATTTTAAAACAAAAGTTAAATTAGGTATCATGAATATTGGAGTTACCAAGAAAAAATTTTGATATGTGGAAGTGTTGTAATTAAGGATTGAAAAAGTATGTACACACCTAAATTTAATACTGAAATTTACTAAATTCAAAAGAGATTAAAGGAGAGATGGCATTGCCTGGCTAACGTTTAGGAAGAAGGTTTCATCAGAACTGGAGAATGTGGAACAGGAATGTCAAGCTGACTTGGGATGAAAGATCGAACTGTGTGTGAGACATACAGAATACTGGAGTGAAAAGAAAAGGGGGATTGTGCAAAAGATGGGATGAAATCAAAAGAAATGTCAATACGTTCTTATTTGACTTCATTCCCTTGAAGATTTTCCAAGTTGTGTTGGAGTTGCTCTTTGTTATCCTTAATTAAAGCTACATGTGCACCAAGTACAAGTAACTATTTTAGTCTAGACGATTCACTGAAAGAAATCTCAGAGCGTTGTACACATACTTAAATTAGTCCCATCAAGATTGTAGAGTTGGTAGTTTCAGTCCCTAGTTTTACTTAAGATTCCGCCTTAATTATTCCATTTGAATGTGGGACAAATCTGTGTTTCAATCTTCAGAGAATAGGATGGATGCAAATGTCCTATTTATTAAAAAAGCACATCTAATGGTTTGTCTGCTTCTCTAAGCTGCAGATTCCTAAATGCCACAATGTTTTGCTGTATTTTGATACCATGGTTAAAATGTTATCTGCCTCAGCTGGTATGTTTTTAGAACTGAAAGCGTTGGAAATGTCTAGTCCTTGCTTCCATGATTCTCTCTCTATCCCACCTTCCGAAGATGAAAGGAATAAATATATTTTGCTGCTTTGCTAATATGCAAATCCAAGCTCCTTGCCTTCAGAGTTGTTGAGTGCATATTGTTGTAACTGATGGGGAAGTAGAAGCTGGTGGAAATGCTGCTCCTGGCCTTGACATAGGAAGAGATGATTAAAATAAAATTGCACTTCTCTTGGCGGTGTGAGACATTGGCCAGCTGCCCAAATTCAGTAGTGCACATTCCGGTAGGCCTACCTTCTCTCCTGACACATTGCACCACTGAGCACAGAGTTCCCTTGCCTGTTACTTCAGTCGTGCTGGGACTGTTGTATTTACCCCGCCTCATTAACTGTGAGTATCCAAGGCTAAAGAAAAGATTAACCTATAGGTATGATGAAGACTGGGGACTTTTACATTAGATGTCACTTCCCGAAGTATTGACTTTCAATGATGGCACATAGAAGGAAGATCAAAATAGAATTTGTCAGTAGTTTTAACCATTTGCTAGAGGATGGAAATTTGCATAAGACATACCATAAAAGCTCTATACAAATTCTTGCTTTATGTAGCAGATCAAAACTGAAGTTATTTTTAATTTAAGAAAAATTCCCCTTTCTTTGCCCACACTTTCCAGTGGAGTAGTAGCTTGGCTGCCTTTTTACAGATTCAATTATATGTTGCTACATAGAATATAGATCATTATAGCGTACTGACTGGGAAAGCGGACCCAGAATTGTCAGAATTGTAATTGAGACCTCTGGCAGATTTCTAAATATGTCTTAACATATCTGTGCCTCAGTTTTCTCACCTGTAAAAAAAGAAATAATAGCTATTCCCTCATAGGGTTGCTGTGCAAATGAAGTGATTTAACATATAATAAGCACTTAGAACAGTATTGACACATAATGGGTGCTTGGTTCAAGGTCAGTTATAATTGAAGGGGATAGTGAGCATACTGAATGTTCATGAAACCATGGCATACATGGAATAGCCTGTGTTTACCACAGAAAAGGGAAAATTGGAGGTGAAATAACTCTTTATAAATGTCTGAAAAGTTAAGTGGTTAAAGCTTTAAACTTCATCACAAGAAAAAATGCTAACCCATTTTACACACACACACACACACACACACACACACACACACACACACCTCTGTTCTCAACCAAAAGTCATGCCCACAAGGGTCTTAAGCTGATACAAATTTAGAAAGAAATCATTTGGATTATAGAATTTAATCTGTACTTTTTCATATGTAGTCTGTAAAATGCAATCAGATAATGTACAGATCCTGGCCTCTTAAGAGATTGAGATATTCGCCTAGACAATAAACTCCAAAAATACAATAAATTCTCAAGTAGCCTCCCCATAATTCCATCTTTTCTCAATGAAACAATTGTTTCTTAAAAGTGGATGATGAAAGGAACAGGGAGGAGAAATAGAATAAATGGCCTTTTTCTTGAGCTCTATTACCTTGTTGTTTAATGTTGTGAAAAAACCATAGACAATTCAGCCAAAATTCATAATTCCTTAATTCTAAAATTATGTACACGTAATAGAAGAAAAACAGTCTTCTACACTTTTTAGACTTACTGATAACTATTTTACTAGGAAGTCTATCAGAGTTCAAGAAGCAGTGATTCGATTCTGGATGCCCATTGGAACTACCTGGGGCCTTGGGAAAAATGCTGATATCCAGGTTCCATCTCCAGGGAGACTATTTTATTAATCTGGGGTAAACTGGAATAAGTGTTTTTGAAAGCTCTCCAGCTGATTCTAATATATAGTCAAGGTTGAGAACCACTGATGGAGTCTAAATTGTTCAGAGATAGTCTAACAATTAGCCAGGAAGGAAATAAAGAATAAAATATTATATAAATTTATAACCATTTAAAGCCAGAGTACTTTGTAGGAGGATAACAGGTTTGAACTCTTATAATTAAGTTCTCAGTAAAGTTATAGTTGATGTATTAATATTCACACAGAAACCTGACAACTACAACACATATATAAACCCCAAATGTTTCATTACAGTGTAGCCTTTGGGGAAAAAGAAAGAGCACCAACTAGGTTAAGAATTAGGAATATCAAGATGGCCGAAACAAGGTCCCTGCTTATTATAAAATCAAAGTTAAGTTTTGACATAAAGTAGCAGGATAGCTTGAGTATGGAGCTAACTTTTTTTTTTTTTTTACTATGTGGTAGGCATTGTTCTAAGCACATCACATGAATGAATTTTATATTTGAAGAAATTGAAGAACTTATATGCTAAGAAAATTTTCCAAGGTTATTATATTTACATATTGCTGCTAATGATAGAGTTAGGATTTTAATTCCAATGATACACTTGGAGAGCTTTTTAATCATTTTTTATCAGATTGCTTTTCAAGCTCAAAACATCTGAGTTTTGTCACTCAATGATCTACAGTGTCTTCATGTGAAAATCCATATAAATTTATTAAGAAGTGTTCTTTTGAAAATAAATTGATGACTTATTAAAAGATTTGAAATGTACTAGTTTGCTTTAAGGTTTTGAAAAATATCTAACAAAAATTAGTGATGTTTAATTGCCACCAATGAAAAACAAATTTTAGAGCTTATAACCTAGATAATTTTATGGTGGCATATGATGGAACTAACCCAAAGAACTAAAAGAAAACCTGAAAAATCAAACCTTGGAAAGTTCAGGAGTCAAGGCAGTCCTGGCAAAATAGGGAGCAGGAACATGGGGTGTCTTTTCAGAGCCCCATTATTCTAATAAACTATATTCAACCATTTTCTCTCCTTGTATCACTTCAGGAAATATCCAAGTTTGAGGAAGAGTCTGATTGGCTGAACTTAGGTACCCTGGCCAAGAAAGGCTTGGTATCCTAAAAATTAATTCCACCATAAACATTTCAAATGAAGGGAAATAGTTCTCCAAAGGAATCAAGGTGCAGTTACAAAAAGGGATGAAGAAAGCAAGCAATAGCAACAGCTGCCCAATAAATCTCTGCTGCTATTGAGATGAAGCAATGCAGTGATTCTGAGATCTTATAACAGGGATTCTGCCTATTGGCCAAAAACTGCCCTTGAACAAGAAGGTGGGAGGAGGGCAAAGTGTAACTGATTCATGAGATAGCTACAAGGAAATCACTATGCATGAATAAGCTTATTCATCCTCCCCTGGATCCGACCTTCCTACCCTCCTACCTTACGCATTTAGAACAAGACCAGTCCTTTCCTAGATAATTAAGACTGGAGCTGATTAACCCGAAGTTTCCATCACTGAAATTGATTTAATGTGAGGCTCTTTTCTAATTTAGCTAAGTTAAAATTTGAGATTACTTTTCTGTCTTCCCTTGACTGAATCCCCTTCTAAAGTCTGGATCTCACCCTCAAGTAGCACAGGGTAAGCATTTGTCAGGTTAGGCCTAGACATTCTCTCACCATTACCCCTACATTTCCTATTTTCCCTGGCTCACTTCTGTGCTAAAGATCCTTCTGTTACTCATAAAAATGTTCTAATTCCTAGTCATAGCCTAATTTCCCAGTTGCACAACATTCCCAAACTCAAGACTTACTGTGTTGTGTTACCTCCTCTCTCCAAAAAGAGGAAAGTAGATGAAATCACCTCTGGAGAGCTGGATAAAAAGAGAGACCCTAGACATAGTCTAAGGAAAATCACCATGTAAGAAAGATCGACATCAAGGGCCAGGAGGGTTTGTGTTGTAGAAGCTAATAGGACACGGGCCCAATAACTGGCATGAAACAGCCACTTAGTAAATATTCAATGACTGACTATCTGAATACATTAATATAATCATGAAACAAGTTTTCTTGTATTTTTTCCTTCAAGAGTTTGAGAGTCCTGGCTAACTACTTTTTAAGGACATTTAAGAATATTCTGTGGAAAATGATACATATAAACATGAAATAATTTCGATGACATTTTTTAGTTATGTTGAGATAGACTCAACCTGAGACCTGCACTTTAAATTGCATGGTTTTATTATAATTCATTCACAACAGTATATACAAGATAATTTGATGATTAGATACTTATTTAAGGTCTTTTACTGTCTTCCTTCCTCAAAAACTCCTTACAAGTAGAAATTGTCAACTCACTGAAAGCCTTGACAACACGATCCATCAAGATGGAACTGCTGACTAGATTCTGCATTTAATATTGGGCTAATTTTGACTGGAGCACTTAATAAATGCATTACAGTTTTTACTTGATGGACAATATAGAATACATTCTGGACACATATGCAAATGTTCAAAGTGCAGAAATTACTATAAATAAGTGAAAAGGGAAGTTTTAAATTCAATTATTACTCTTCAAGGAAAGGGCAAGGATGGAACTCATTCAAGACAAACCATTAGGGTAATCTTTCCAGATGATATTCAAAAATTTGAGAGTCATGAGACTTTATAGGCCTGATTCATTAGAGCTATTTTGTAGGCTGCAGGGTATGCCATTCATTGATCTGGTCAGCCAGGGAAAAAGGGGAGAACAAAGGTAAGTAAATGATAGATCCTGTTTAACTGAAGTCACTGGAATATTTACAATTATTAGTTCCATAATCAAGGTCAATCCACCTAACATATTCCACTTAAAGGGGTTTTCATATAACAAGAACTTATCCAACATGTTTCTCCATTTAGGATAACTTTGGTGAAAATAGGAAAAGATAACACTTTCCTAGCCAACATGCACTACTTTAAAAGCACATTTTCAATCACCCATAAACACAAATAGTTTTATTAGAATTAGTTCTCAAAAGAGGGCACAGTCTGTCTTATTTCTAGTGTGCTAATTCAACCTATCAAGTGACGGACATATTTTCTCATATGAAACTGAATGGAGGAGCATATAAATTGTGTGTCCAATAACCAGTCGTCTACAAAGCACCTTAATTAATGATGATGCTTTCACCTCTGTTCTCTTCCGTTCATAGTCCACACTTCAGTAATCTAGTCCAATGCCAGAGTCTATTGTGTGGTGTTATCAGATGTAATTTCTGATGGTTGAAGGAGTCTCCTTAATCATCTTGTAAGAATATTAATTTAGAAATCCAAGCAGGCTAGAGTTTCTAAAGAAGTAATACAGTAGTGAAATTTTTTCTGTTATGTGATATTATTTGCCCCCCAATTGTGTGGCAGGTTACATTTAAGTTTTGTCAAGGAGCTGCCTTTATGGCCTAAATAATTTATGGAAGAAAAGTTGGGTTTAACATACTGACTGTGATTCACAGTAGATGCCCCATGTTCATCTCATTTTTGCATGCCCTACTCTCTTGAGGATTAACACTTTACCATTTCAAGTATGAAAACTTAAGGACCAAGAAAACCCTTTTCCCTGGTACAAGATATGTACTGTGCCAAGCACAAAAACTTAGACAAAGACAACTTTTCCTTACTGTGAACAAAGCTACCTATAATTATGTCCAATCCTTTTTCTTTCTGGGAACCCCTTTTCTTACTGTCCATTGACTACTCACTTACTCTAGTCAGAACCTTGACACCATTCTACCAAAACTATCCTTATAAAACTGTACCACTTTAAATCACTAAATCTAATGGTTGCACATCTTTCCTCAGCTTACCAGTATTATCAGAGGCATTTGACAGGTGTCTATTCCCTTTTCATGGAAAAATGGTTTCTTTTTATGACATAATATTCCACTGGTTTTTCTCCAACTTCTCAGAACGAACTCATGTCACCATTGTCAGAAACTCTTCCTTTCTGGATCTTTGAAGCTTGACATCTTTTAGGATGAGATTAAGGACTCTGTTCTCATTCTATATTCTGGTAGCTCATCTCATTCACACATGTCTGATTTCACTTTTATACTAAATATCAGCAAAATTATATCTAGAGTTCAGCCTCTCCCTTCAGCTCCTATATTGACCAACTATCTCCTCTTGAACATCTTATTGACAGCTCAAATTCAATATACCCAAATTGTACCACTCTGCTGCCCCTCAGTGTTTCCATCTCAATGAATGGCACTTCTCTCTAACCAGATGTCCAAATCAGAGCTCCCAGTGTCAAGCTTGACCTCTCCCTTTCTTTCATCTGCCAATTGTAACTACCAGTTTTTACTGATGTTAGTTATTAAGGATGTTTAGATTATAATAATTATTCCTCTACCCTAACTACTCCAAGCTATCTCATGTGCATTACTATCATAGCCTCAAAAGTGTTTTTCCTGTTTTTTCTTGCCCCTTTTTTCATGTTGGATAATTATACTTTTAATTAAAAGTTCTCATTTTTCATATTGGAGAAAATTATAGTTTTAACAAAAATTGTATTGTTTATTCCCCCCATGCTTAGGACCTTTCAACTGCTTCCCAACTTCCTTTTGATAACGTTCAAAGTCATTAACCTGCACACTGCTGGTGGCCCACCCAACAACCATTTGCCCCTCCTACCACACTAGTACCCAATTTTAAACTGCTGCCAAAAATTTGAGAACATTATGACTAGTTTGGAATGACCTTAAGGAGCTTAATTCCACACAATTTACCATTCTATCTCCCTCCACACAAATAAGTGTAAAGAACTGTATACATTCAATGCCTCCATTTACCTACTTCCTCCCACCCTCATGTATTCCTCAAATGACTAGTTATGGGATTACATTCCCCTTACCAGTCAATAGTACAGAAAACCAAAGATCCTGTGACCCATTCTGGCCAATACAATGAAAGGGAAATTTCCTGAGTATTTATGAAGATAATTTTTTTCTTTAAAAGAGATACGAAATATATATTATGCTTACAGCTCTGGATATTGGTATGTGAGGCTGTGCATCTTGCAGACATGAGGTGATACTACTCCATTTCTGAGTAGGTCATTTATGATCTCATACTCCCTGCACATCCCCTCCCCCTTGAACACTAAGCACATAACCACCAGCTTCATGCAGCAAAAGTGCAGCTCTTTCTGTCTTCAGGTCTGGTTCCCATGCTACTTAAATATACTTACTAAGTCGCACCATAAAAAAAACAAAACCAAAGCCAAACAAAACAAAACCCACAAACAATTAGATAATGAGTTGTTGAATCAACCAAATTTAAAGCTGCTTTACTTTATGACTTATTGTTACATAAGACAAAAAAAAAAAATTCTTTGTATTGAAGCCAGTGGAGGCAAGGTTTTCTAATGTCTCCCCCAAGGCCTATGACATCTTAACTGGTAGGTCAGCTTAAAGACCTACAGCAATCTGGGGCTAATTTTCTCAGGCTCTTTGGCTGTTGATGTTCTCCTTCCTCTCGATATTGCAACCATATTGGCTCTTTTTCAGCTCTTGAAATACTCTGTGCACATCTTCATCTCAGAGTTGTTTTGCAAGGAGTTTATCTTTCTGGAATTCTGCTTCTGCTCTATTGCCTACTCAAGTGTCAACTGAAATGTCACTTCCTCAGCCCTGTGTTATATACACTATAGCATTACACTTGTCCATAACACTACTCATCATACCTCTAATGTTCAATGTCATCCATTCTCACTTCATTGTCAGCTTTATGACAGCAGCTGTGTTTGTCTTATTCAGTTTAGTTGCAGCACTAAGCACAGTTCTTGGCATACAGGAAGTGCTAAATAAATACTTCTAAAATGAACAAAACTAAAACATTATTAGTCAATAAAAGACTTCCAAAGTTTTATTCCTGCAGGTCTTCTTTAATTCTAGAATCTACATACTGGGAAGAGAAGCATTTCCAACCATATCCTGACCCTATTAAGATGACCAGCCACATAAGGAAAGGCAGCAGGCGGACACAAAACTCACTGGCTATCAACAGCATTCCTTACCTGGACCGAGAGACTTAAGTTACAATAAAAGTGGAGATGGGTAAATGTAACCCTAGGGGAAAAGGAAATTCAAACAGAACCTGTGCATTCATTCAAGGTGTCTTATTGCTAGTAGACAGTCTATAATGGATCCATTTGTCCATGTGAGACTCAGAAACATAAAAAATAGCAGGAACACTGGGGTACAGGTAGGTTGATTTAGTACCCATAATGACCTGTCTACCAACCAAAGCTGGAGGAGAAAAACAAACTGGAAACATCCCAAGCAAAATTATTTTCTCCTCTCAAACCATTTTTTTCCCCAATAGTTTAACCTGCCTGGGAGTATGTAAGCACATCTAGTATCAATCACTACCTAGATGCTGAAACCCATTCCAGGAGACCCCCATCCCCACCATACTGTGGTTTTGTGGTTTATAAGCCCCACTCTGTGTCAGTGGCAGCCTTCCTTTTTTCCCTAGTGCTTCCATTATATCATGTATCGTAATGATCTCTTTAGTTATCTTTGACCCTGCTTTTCCATAGCATAGATTAAATCCTACAGAAATAATGTATTATTTCTAGCAACTAGCAAATTGTGGGACACATGGGAAGAATTCAGAAAACATTTCTATTTCTAAGTGATTGTGTTGAGCACTGCCAACTGAAGGAAACTTATTACACTGAAGGATGTTTTTGTATGAAAAGATAAGATGAGGCAAAAAGAAAAAATCTCTCCTTTGCAGATAGGCTAAGTATATAATAGCAAATGCAGCTTTCCTCCTGAAGATGGACACCTATCTTTTTATAAATCAGACCTTTTGTAAACACTATGGAGAGATCAATTTGAAAGTAGTTTGTAAAAGTTTACATTTTTATGTTAAAAGTACCATATTTTCACTATAAATATTGTCCTGTATTTTCTGATTATAAAAGGTAAAAAGAGCTAAACACAAAATCTAAAATGAAAAAGCTTCTAGAAGAAAATATAGGAGATAATCTTTACAACCTTTAGGATGGCAAAGATTTCTAAAACACAAAAAGCACCAACTTTAAAAAAAATGATAACTTGGAGTTCATGAGAAGTGAAACATTTAACTTTTCACCATACGGTTAAGAAAATAAAAAGGCAAGCCACAGGCAGGGAGAAATGTTTGCAGAACATACAGCTGAAAGTGTATTTGTATTTGTAAGAGCTCTTACAACTCCATCATAAGAGGATGGAACCCATTATTTTTTAAATGGGCAAAAGATTTGAAAAGACAATTCACAAAAGAAGATAGGAATAAGCATGGGAAAAGACAGCAAGCACCTTTCACCACCAGTGAAATGAAATTTAAATTCTAGAGAAATACCTGTAGGTACCCATACAAATAGCTAACATTTAAAAAGCTGATAATACCAAGTGCTGACAGGTAAGCAGAACAATTACAACTCTCATACATTTCTGGTGGTGGTGCAAAATAGTGCAGCCACTTTGGAAAACTTGTTGGCAGTTTCTTACAAAATTAAACATACTTTTACCCTATGACCCAGTAATTCTAGTGCTATATACCCAAGAGAAATAAAGCATTTGCCTATAAAAATACTTGGGCATGAATGTTTATGGTAGCATTGTTCATAATAGGGAAAAATTGGAAATAATGCAAATATCCATCAAGAGAGGGATACAAAAACAAATCGTGGCATATTCACAGAACAATCAGCAATATGAAAGGAACAAGCTACTGCTTCATCCCACAGTGAAGATACGTACAATAAAAAAATCAATATACTGATCAACAGAAGGTAAACACAAAGAAGACACTGTGTGATTCCATTTATGCTAATGTCTAAAAGAAGTAAACTAATGAAAAATAGGATCAGTGTTGTCTGGGGCCAAGGGTTGGTGTGGGACACTTGACTACAAAAGGCTCTCAGACACTTTTCAGGATGACTGTGGCACAAGTGCCCCCATTTCTCAAAATTTGTAAAAGCTTACACATAAATTCTACCTCAAAAAAAGTATCATTTCACTAAAATATTTGTTAATGTTAACTATAAAACTTCAATTACAAACATAAAAATGATAATGGAGATCTCCTATACTAATCTCTCTCCCAGAGAAAACCATTTTATTTTTTTTAAAGATTTTATTTATTTATTTGACAGAGAGAGAGACACAGTGAGAGCAGGAACACAAGCAGGGGGTGTGGGAGAGGGAGAGGCAGGCTTCCCCCCGAATAGGGAGCCTGATGCGGGGCTCGATCCCAGGACCCTGGGATCATGACCTGAGCTGAAGGCAGACACTTAACAAGAAAACCATTTTAAAATAGTTTGATAATATCTTACCCTGCAACTTTGCAGGGGTATATACATGTGTACATACTTTTGTTTTACAAAAATGGGACAAGCTACATATAACCTACTTTTCTACTTATTTTCTTTTAAAGTAAGAACATTTTTTGATGCTTAATGTCAGTTCATATAGCAGTCTAATGAATGCAAACCAACTTTCTCAGTGGTATAGTCATTTATCTTATAGGTGCACTGTAACTTACTTTACCCATGTCCATTGGTAGAAGAAGAAATTCAAAACTCCACTTTCAAATATTTTAAGTTGAGAAATGAAATAAAGGTGTCATTTTTTATATACAAAAATATCTTTATTGACTGCTTTCATAGAACAGGCTCTTAGAAATTTATTCTAACCCTGAGTAAATTATACATCAGTCATGCATACTCTCACGACTGATGAAAATTGCTAACAATGAAAACACTGCATGATAAAATGTGATGCTCTTAAGGGACCATTAGATTGATGAAAAAAAAAAAGTGCAGCTCCGATTGATCAAGAAACATATCCAAGGTCATACAGATTGTGGTTGGCTGAGCCAGCACTGGATTCCAGGTCCCTTGATCTTAGCATCGTGTTTTCCACACGTTTTCCTTTGTGTAAAGTTCACTAACCTGCCAGGGGCTTCAACCTATCATCCTGGCATCATTAACATTGTTTTTAAACATGTGAGATCACTAATCTTCTCTGTATTTGAATAATTCAGAAAAAAAGAGAGAAATGCTCCATGTTGAAGATGTGGAGGTAACATGGTACTTATCTTTCAGAAATGTTTCTTTATGCTTTACAATTTAACATACTGCAACAGCATGATGCATCTAATGATTTTTTAAAACAGCTTTCTGCTGACAGCATAAACAAAACAAGTTTATTTTGAGTGAGCAGCTGCTGTTTTTTCATGGAGGAACGTCACTTGCTGAAATAATGCAGCAGGCTGGCACTGCCCTGAGTGGATAAACATCTATGGGGTTTGTGGACTGGCAAGTACAGGACCATTCTGCTACTGCCGCAGTTACCAATAAAACAAACAGCCCAGCTCCAATTTTATGAGAATGAAAAGTTAAGGCGGTCTGCACAAATTACAGAAATGGGCTGCACAGACTGTCTTATTTTAATGAATGGATCAACCGCAGATGTCAGATTTTTTTTCTCACTATATGTGGGATTTGTAAATTTCTTTGTTTTTCAGGTTCTTTGAATTAATTAATTCTTTTAAAAAATTCTCACTTGCTTTTAAACAGGCATTTATTACAAGGAAAAGTTAAGGCAAGTCTCTAGAGTTTCATTTAAACAAAATTCCCTTTTGCACTCCTTGACAATGCATTCATAAATATTTCTTTCAAAAAAGATTTTAATGGCCTAAATTTGGCCTGGAAAAAAAAAAAGTACTTGGGAAAAGACTATTGGTCAGCAAATGATCTGAAGGAAGTGGTGAATTGACAAAAATATTGAGATGAGGGATCGCTCTTTCTTTGGAATGTTTTGGATCTTTTATAAACCCCACCTTGATTTTAGTGTTTCAGGGAAAGCGGACAAAGTCTGTGGTCTGAAATCTATTATTTATCCTCCTGTTTGTACATTTTTGCAAATCTATAATTACGTTACACCATCATTTGGCTGACTTCAAACATCCTGTTCAAGTAAAATGACTAATCCTATGATCTATAAGAGTGTAAATTTAACTCAAGAGTTGCAAATATGGTAGAGAAATTTCCCATATACACTTCATCCAACTTCTCCCTATGTTAACATGTTACATAATCATAGAATATTCATCAAAACTAAAGTTTCATATTTGGCTTTATCATTTTTAAAAATGTAATTAGTATAATTAAAGAATGCTGCTAAATGATAAACATATACAAGCACAAGAACCTAAGAGGAAAGATCAAGTATAATAGTTTCTGGGAGGGGAAAGACTACTTCCAGCCAACCAGAACACTAAAGTGTTTATGGCTGAGTAGAATTTCTACTGGGACCTAGACACATAGTACTGGAACAAAAGGAGAACCCTTTAAGTTTTTTTTTTTTTTACATTCTTTTTATTTTATTATGTTATGTGAATCACCATACATTACATTATTAGTTTTTGATGTAGTGTTCCATGATTCATTGTTTGTGTATAATACCCAGTGCTCCATGCAAGTACATGCCCTCTTTAATACTCATCACCAGGCTAACTCATTCCCCTCCCCCCTCCCCTCTAGAACCCTCAGTTTGTTTCGCAGAGTCCATAGTCTTTTTTTTTTTTAAAGAGGAGAAATACAGAAGACAAAAATTTAAGTGTAAGTGAAGTTGTGAAAATCTGCACCCTGTGGAAATTTGGAAACAGAGGAGAGAGATCAAGGGCTCTTTTCAATGATTTTTCAATGTAATAATTTTACTGTTATATCATTAGAGGAACTATAGATTGTATGAAACATACCAAAATTAATAAAAGAAAGTCTGCAAGATAGTGAACTCTTTCTTGGCCTAATCCCAGCTAATTATAATTCTGCTCACACCTTCTAACCTTTGCATAGTTAGCATCTTAGCAGGTGAATAGGTCAGGTCTTTAGGGTGTTAATTAATCAAATCACAGAAACTTCACTATTTTAACACTTTAAGCACATTTAATACTGGTCTCCTTAAGGGCCATGGACATTTGCTGAAAATGTTAGGTATCATAAATGCAATCAATTATTAATTTGCTGTGTTATTAATATCATTTAGAATTTATATGCCACCAATGTTTTAAAAATAGGACAAGTCTGAATTGATGTAGGTATGGGCCAATCACAAAGTCAAAACATTGCTGGAGTAACTCCCAGGGTCCATTGGGTAAAGGGGCAATAGTTTATTGGTGCTAAAATTGGTTATTGATATGAACTTTCCCACAAATATACCTACTCTGAATTGTTTTTAGAAAGAACAGAGGTGACACATAAATTCTAATTCTAAAAATTTGATTTTATTCTAAAAAAGAGTGGACATTTCTCCTTATATGGAACTTCTAGATCCTTGAATGATGTTTAAATGGGCGGATGCAAACAAAATTGTTTTGATCCTTATTCAAATCCACCATCAACCTTGAGTGATCCCTCTATCTGGAACAAAATTGAGAAATCCATGGAAGAAACAACCGACCTGCTACATATTATGCTGTGTTTTTGTTTGTTGTTTTTCCTTCACTGAAGCCATTATTAACCAAGAACTCAATTCTGAAGGTCATTCCCATCTCTTCTGTGTCTATTCAAATTCTATCAACTGTACATGATTCAACATTCAACTTTGTGAAGGCTTAACTGACCACCCCTGCTCAGGAATGTTCCCTCCTCCCCCACTCCATATTTGAGTAGCATTTATGTTTGACACCACCTATTGGACCCTATTATTTTTTCCCATACCACACTTTCTAGTCTTCCCAACTAGACTGATCTGGAGGACAGAGCTGATGAACTTATTAACATCCCTTCCTGTGGTAAATTTTCCTGGATACTAAAGCCTGATCTTCCCGTGGATTTTGTTTCTAACCTAAGTATGGACCACAATGGAACACTATGCATCACCTAAATCACCAATTCATTTTTATTCATCAAGTAATTAAGGGCTCATTAAGTGCAAAGTATATACTAGGGATATACAAAGGTGATCCATATGTGATTCTGCCTCTACAGGGCTTACTGCTTAAGAAGAAAGTACATCTGCATAATTATAATACAAATGGGCAAGTTGTAGATGGTTAAGGAGTTATAGTTAAAAGGCTCTCCATGTGCTAAGGGTATACTTGGGTTAAAGCTTGTTGGACAAGAAGATTTATGAAGGAGAAAGTGTTAAGGAGGCCATTGCACACAACGGTGCTATTTAAACCAATGCAGAAAAGTGCAAAGAATCCAGAGGTACTAGTGCAGAGTTAAAACGGATAGAAAAAAAATAAGTAATTCCAATTCATTTTGAAAAAAGAAGCCAGGTCCAAATAATAAAGGATATTAAATTTGACATTTGGGAGTTTTGACTTTGTTCTGCATCATTTTATTTTTAATTTGGTAAAATCTTAAACATGTGTTTTCAGGTAATTCTTGTACCAGAAGGTAATATAGGAATGGGAGAAGGATTTGGAAGTCTGATGTTGTAGTTCGTGTGACATTTTGGAAATCAAGCATTGGAAATAGAAAGGAGGGATGGATGAGAGGTATTACAGAAGCAGAATCAATAGAACACATATGCATCATCTTTCAGCAAGCATTCTATCTCCTTTAGGAACTCCTATTTGAGGTAAAAAAAAATGTACTATGTCTTAAAGAAGATTGGTAGATATTCATAGTTCCCAGGGAGCAAAGAAAAATTTGAGGAATTCTTTTACCAATATCTTTCAAATAAGAAAGGTTATACTAAAGATGATATTGTCTTTACAAGGAGACAAAAACAGATTTTATAAAATAACTATTTTGGAATAAAAGAGATAAGAAGGTCAATATACCAAAATAAATTTAAGGTATCAGAACTACTATAAACAAAAAAGAAATCCACTCCAGCCCAAGAGAAGGTCAAAAGATGGCTACTCGATTGTCAGCTTCTTTAGTTACACACTGGATATATTGAAACGAATATTCATTTGGGTAAGGAAACTATGCTGCTAAACATCCACCAAAGAAAAACACAGGCCTGTATACCAAAAACAGAGATGGTCAATGATCTCATGAGCTAAGTATTGTATGCTAAAATTCCTATCTTTTCTTATGCTATTTCTGTTTGTCTTTTTGTTTAGCATCCAACAAATTGATTTTAAAGAGTCTGAGTGTGATCTCAATATATTCTTCTGGTATCATAGTACATTATTAATGACTTAGATTAATATTTTGAACTGGACAAAATGAAGAAAAGGAGATAATGAATCTAAGACCAGAATATTTACTTATAAAGCCAAAGAACATACTGAAAAGAAAAAAAAGAAGGCAACATTGGAGCTAATAACAACTGCCCCAAAACAGACTATTCATAAATTAAATATAATGTTTACTTAGTAGGACACCTATTAACTTGTATTGATCTAAGTAGTGACATTAATATGTGCAGTCAAATTTGTTTTCCATGTAATATCTCTATTCCCCATGAAATATTTTATAATAATTGAGCATGCATAGAGGGAAGCTCTTCCTAAGCATACGGGATCAATTGGTGCTATAGCTGCAGGAAAATTACTATGCAAAGCTTATATATTGTCAAGGGGACATATATATTCAGCCATTCAGCCTAGCTATCAACTCTGAGAACTTGTGACTCTCTCTCTATACATACATACATATATACACATACACACACATTTTTTCCAGTCCTACATAGGTTCTATGGATCATGCTGCCATTCAGTTTACTACTTAGCCCTGAGATCATACAAATATACATATATGCACACATATCACATATATGTATATACATATGTATATACATAAAAATATACATAAGAGACTATATATGCATAAAATATATATTATGTAGCCAAATATGTGTATTTATACTAAAAGTATAGGGGCCTGGGTAGCTCAGTCATTGGGTCTCCAACCCTTGATTTTGGCTCAGGTCATGATCTCAGGGTCATGGGCTTGAGCCCCTCATCAAGCTCCATGTAGGGCTGCTTGCTTCGTGCAGAGTCTGCTTGAGATTCTCTCTCCCTCTCCCTCTAACCCCCACCCGGCTCAAGCACGCACTCTCTTTCTCTCAAATAAAAAAAAACAGTATAAAGACTAAAGTATATTCTAAAGATTCTCTATATAAGTAAAATCTGATTATTTTTTAAAGCTCTTGATCTCAGTGTTAGTCTGAGATCCCAAGAAATCAAAATCCTCATATTATTAACCATAATTGAAAAAAGACAGAAGATTTATCATGTGACATTAATAAATATGGACAGTGTCTAAGTTTCATAGACCAAGAGCATCAGTGATTTTCTTTACCTCTCTTTGGCTTGGGTCCCTGCCTGCTATAAAACCAGGGAAAGTCTTGGTGGAACCCGGTGTGGCATCCACCTTCTCTCAAGAGAAAAATACTCATTTCCTCCCAGGAGTTAACACAGAAATAGACAAATCCTCTGTGCATTTTTGTACAAAACCACTGTTATTCTAGGAAAAATATGAAATATTCACCATAATTGATTTACTTTATTCCAAAAATCACCTAATATCTTGATTCAAGTTGTTTATTAACTACACCCACCATTTCAGTTCTGATTGGTAATGAAATGGTCCTCCAAACATTACTGAAAAATGGAGTATTTTACTATGTTAAGTACTCATGAGTAGAAACAAATATAACTCAGCATGAAATTATATGTACCTTGTGACTAAGTATGACAGTGAAGAAAATTATTTCCCTTGCTTACTTTTAGCTATTTACAGAATAAATTAAATAATGGCTTTCAGAATCCTAGAAAATGAACTTATCTACTCTCAAAAGGGGTCATTTAATTTTATCATCATGCACCAAGCAATGCAGCCCCATGCTATAGAGTGTAGTACAAACAAGGATGGAATGAAAAACAAAACAAAACAAAACAAAAAAAACAACAACTAATGTAACATATGCTTTCCCAGAACAACAGAAGACAAATATCAGACTGGGAAGAATAGCAAGCAAATCACAAGAGCAATTTTAAGTGTTTTTTTTTTTTAATCAAAAAAGAAAAGTTGATCAAACAAATTCCAAAAATTATGTGTTCCTAAAAGCAGAATTTAAATGGTCTGTAAGGTAAGAATGTATGAATCTATAACTGATAAAAAGAGATAGCAAGTACCTACAATACATCTGGATATTTGCAAGCATCTGGCAAGGCTTATCTATGGAGCTGTTCCTTAGATTGTTTAGCCACCCAAGACTATTCACTGAATGCACAGTTGTCATGCAAAACAGATGGAAGAGGTTCTCACTTTTGGATATCAACATCATTATATTAAAATAAATCATAGTGAGAGGAGAAAATGCATAATGTAGTTGCTTAAACTGTCTAGGGGGATGGGGTACAGAAGACACATGATTACAGAATCTTCCTCCACATCTGGAACAAAGAGATGCTAACTTCAAGTATGCCATTACTATCCTTAGCACTACTATCAGCACCAAGTTACTCAAAACAATAGGGAATGAACATTATGGTAACAGTCCTTATGGACCCTAAACTTCTTGCTTGCTAATTCTATGACATTATGGCAATTTATAATAGCCTCAGGTAATACACAGATGCTTTTGTCTATGTGAAGAAATGAGTTCAAGACGGACTTTTCTACCTGTGTTTTAATTTTCCCCACAGAGAGGAGATATTCAGGATTCTGGAATTCTGGCAAATTTACTACCTATACAAATACAGGATATTTGTTAATTTTCTCTATAGTTCTACAAAAAAAAAATGAAAGTCCTCCAGCTAATACCCTTTAGGTCCATCCACATTGTTGTAAATGGCAAGAGCCTGTATACATACATACACACACACACACACACACACACACACACACGTATATATATATATATATTTCCTTCTAATTATCTAGATACTGATAACTTGTAAAGAAGGCAGTTGTGCAGGAGCCTGAAGGCGAGTGTGCTGAACGAGGGAAGAAAATGTTTGCAGACACTAGGATCAGTGGATGTAAATTTGCTGAGCAAGAAAGATATAAATTGGAGCACTGGGTGTTATATGGAAACAATGAATCGTGGATCACTGCATCAAAAACTAATGATGTAATGAATGGTGACTAACATAATAAAAGAAAAAATATTTTATATATGAATCAAAAAAGAAGAAGGATGTAAATTGGTGAAATTTTTCAAAAGAGAGTCATTTTCCTTTCTTTACCCCTTATGCTGAGAACATTTTTCCCTCCCCAAAGATCAGGGTCACTAGAGGTTGAATATCCATTAAAAAGCACATTTCAGCACAATTATACGTCAAAGCTTGCTAGACAGAATGTGTGCCCACCTTTGTGGGTATTGATATCTTTGAAATAAAGTCTGTGTTAACAAACAGTCTATATGGTGATACAAGTTAATTGCATCATTATGTTGTGATAAGGCAATGCAATTAACACATTTCACTATACAGAGATCTCAGGATGGGTATCCAATTAACTCAGGTCACCAGGCGACTTGCTTAGGATGGGGCTTTCAGTCTGCTCCGAGGATGACTTCACACAGTTGCCTGTCTCCTGAAATGCAAGAAAACTTTTTTAAGAAATAAGGCAATTTTGAAAAGGTTAGGACAAAACTGCTGTATCAACTTGGTTCAGAACATGCTATGCTGATAAATCTCTTCCGTGTCAGGAAAATATTGTTTAAAATTGAGCAGAGTGACTAAAATATGCAAAAGTTCATCATTGTTTTCTATAAATATTTCATTCACTCATTATAAAAAAGCTGAGGGTGTTGGACTTGACTATAGTTTCAAAAATATCAGGAAGCATGGAAATCATATTTGATAACGGTATATTTAAAACTGAGAAGATTACTGGGATATCACAAGCATAGCAACAACCTAGCATGTCATTTTGGAAAATCTGAAACACCTTTAAAAACATGGCAAGGCAATACGTTTTAGGTTTATAAAGAAAGCTATAACATCATACTGGGGTTCTTTAATTCATTTGATTACCTCCCCCAAAATTGAACTGAGCTAAAAACAAAATAGTTAACATTTATTGGTACCACATTTTTCAGTGAAAACTGGTAAACCCCTTTTGCCACTCTATACTATTTACTTATCACTTTTATAAACACTTGTAATATTGCAACATAATTATTTCTAAGCCTCTTCTACAGTAATGTAAATTGCTTAAGGACAGGGAACATTCACCTTTTCATCCCTGTTATTATACAAATGGTTCCCCAATAAGTATTTGAATAAACATGAGAAAGTTTATGAATAGCAATGTAATAAATTCCATTATTCGTTAGGCCATACAGACATTGGTCTTGTGCAGTTATTTGAAAGGAGGCTATCCTTCGATTCATATAAAGGGGACATAAATGGAAGGGCAGCATCAAGCTCTATCTTACATGAATGAAATGCCCTAATGAACCATAATGGTATGCAGCCAGTTGGAAAAGCTATGAAGTAGCACTGAAGTTAGTACAGATGGTGGGAGAAACTCCAGACCCATAGGCCATACAAAATATCCAGACATAAACCAAGGTAATATGCTGGCTTTGATATTTCTTATATGGGAAATAGAACACCAAATGATATTTTGTAAGTCTATGTCAACACAATGCCTGCCTTTCTCTGTTTAAAGATTTTATTTATTATTTATTTCAGAGCAAGCAAGTGTAAGAATGTAAGCAAGGGGAGGGGCAGAGGGAGAGGAGAGAGAATCTCAAGCCCAGTCCCCACTGGGGGCAGAGCCTGACCTGGGGCTTGATCCTATGACCCTGAGATCATGACCTGAGCTGAAATCAAGAGTTGGTTACTTAACCCACCAAGCCACAAAGGTGCCCCAATGCCTGCCTCTTTAAGCTCTCTTCAACAATCCCCTGGTCACTGCACTGCAATTTACAAATTAGCCTTGGCCTCGAACTTAGACAAAGCCTTGGTTGCAAAGAGGCTGAGGTACTGGTCAAAAACCAAGACAGGGTTGATCACTGTGAAAAGCAGTTATGCAGAAGCCAGAGACAACATGGAATGGGATCTGTTAAATAAATCATAAATCCAAGATACAGCATTAAATATAGCAATAGGTTGACTTGGAGGTTGAATGACTGAATTTTAAGCCTTATGTTGCTTTTCTTTTTTTTCCCCCTGCTTAAAGCCAGACTTGGTTTCAGAGACAAGGCTGGTCTGAACCTGCTAATTAGGAGCTGAGCACACTCCACCTATCAGTAAAAAAATGTATGCCATGGTAAGTAATTAGGCAGAATCTAACATTAAGTCTGCCACCTCTGTTCCCTACCAGCACATTCAGTCCTTCATTATGTGCAGCCCTAATCATGACTTCATGAGGTGAGTTTAAATACAAGGCAACTATACATTTTTGGCCTAAAAATGATTCTGGTTTATCAAGCCATATTATATTCTGCTTTCTGGGATGACCCCAGATTGGTTTTCTATTCCTGTTTGAACTTCACTTATTTGAAGTTACCTTCTGGGTTTTCTAAACCTAAATCCTTAACTGCTTAAAATCTTGGACTCTGTGTATGTTTTATCTTTGCTTTGGAAACTTGAACACTTAGCTCGTAGACTGTATGTGGATGTTTGGACTCCGATTCAGTTATGAGTAATCCTCTTAGCTTGATGAAACCCATATCCCTATAGCAGTTGGCAAGCTTCCTTCTGCTTCTCAGAGTCCCATCCTTGAGGAAATGAGATGGGATAGCTCCCAGGTTTTTCCTGCTGAGTGCCCCTGGCCATGGAACTGCAAGATGAAGGACACACTCTGATTAGATTTGAATTTAGCCCATAATCTAAGCTCACGGACTACAGTCTAAATAGTATAAAAAGTCCATGCTGATTGTTTGTAGTGTTGCCATAATAGATCTCCTCTCAAATCATAAAGAATATTTACTTAGGCTGCCAAAGCAAGGGAGGCAGATGACTGCAACTGCATATCCCTGCTTTTCTTTGCATAATCTGTGCATCCTGATGGTAGTACCACCAAGTCCATGGGTTTATGAAACTTTGACATTCTGCTGGTAGAGAGGTGACAAAGCAATGCTCATGTAGACCACACAGCCAGAAATGTAGCTGTATGCTAGAAATGAGGTGCACACTGCAGTGAGGAGAGTTACAGACAGGCCCTCTCCCCTCCACCCTCTGGGAAAATGGATTTTTCAGATGATAACAGAAATTCAAGAAAAATATGTTAAGCATTGAACTTTAAAGGCAACATCACAAAAACCATTCAAAACCACAACTTTATTTCATTTTTTTAAAATATTTGATTTGTTTGTCAGAGAGAGAGAGAGAGAGCATACACACAAGCAGGGGGAGTGGCAGGAAGAGGGAGAAGCAGACTCCCTGCTAAGCAAGGAGCCTGATGCAGAACTTGATCCCAGGACCCTGGGATCAAGACCTGAGCCTAAGGCAGACACTTAACCAACTGAGCCACAGATCTTTTGATTTGTATTTAATCTTTTTTTATTAAAACTCACTTCATGAAGTCCTGATTAGGGCTGCACATAATGAAGGACTGAATGTGCTGGTAGGGAACAGAGGTGGCAGACTTAATGTTAGACTCTGCCTAATTACTTACCATGGCATACATTTTTTTACTGATAGGTGGAGTGTGCTCAGCTCCTATTAGCAGATTCAGACCAGCCTTGTCTCTGAAACAAAGTCTGGCTTTAAGCAGGGGAAAAAAAAAAGAAAAGCAACATAAGGCTTAAAATTCAGTCATTCAACCTCCAAGTCAACCTATTGCTATATTTAATGCTGTATCTTGGATTTATGATTTATTTAACAGATCCCATTCCATGTTGTTTCTGGCTTCTAAATAACTATGCTTTTCCCAGTGATCAACCCTGTCTTGGTTTTTTTCTTGTGCGTGTGTGTATGTGTGTTTTAAATTTTATTATTTTTTTAATCTTTAATTTTTTGTATTGTTATATTAATCACCATACATCATTAGCTTTTGATGTAGTGTTCCATGATTCATTGTTTGTGCATAACACCCAGTGCCCTACGCAGAACGTGCCCTCTTTAATACCCATCACCAGGCTAACCCATCCCCCCACCCCCCTCCCCTCTAGAACCCTCAGTTTGTTTTTCAGAGTCCATCATCTCTCATGGTTCATCTACCCCTCCAATTTACTCCCCTTCATTCTTCCCCTCCTGCTATCTTCTTCTTCTTCTTTTTTTCTTAACATATATTGCATTATTTGTTTCAGAAGTACAGATCTGTGATTCAACAGTCTTGCACAATTCACAGTGCTCACCATAGCACATACCCTCCCCAATGTCTATCACCGAGCCACCCCATCCCTCCCACCCCCCACCACTCCAGCAACCCTCAGTTTGTTTCCTGAGATTAAGAATTCCTCATATCAGCGAGGGCAATGATACATGTCTTTCTCTGATTGACTTATTTCACTCAGCATAACACCCTCCAGTTCCAACCATGTCATTGCAAATGGCAAGATCTCATTCATTTTGATGGCTGCATAATATTCCATTGTGTATATATACCACCTCTTCTTTATCCATTCATCTGTCGATGGACATCTTGGCTCGTTCCACAGTTTGGCTATTGTGGACAATGCTGCTATAAACATCAGGGTGCACATACCCCTTCAGATCCCTACATTTGTGTCTTTGGGGTAAATACCCAGTAGTGCAATTGCTGGATTGTATGGTAGCTCTATTTTCAACTTTTTGAGGAACCTCCATACTGTTTTCCAGAGGGGTTGCACCAGCTTGCATTCCCACCAACAGTGTAGGAGGGTTCCCCTTTCTCCACATCCTCGCCAATATCTGTCGTTTCCTGACTTGTTAATTTTAGCCATTCTGACTGGTGTGAGGTGGTATCTCAGTGAGGTTTTGATTTGGATTTCCCTGATGCTGAGCAATGTTGAGCACTTTTTCATGTGTCTGTTGGCCATTTGGATGGCTTCTTTGGAAAAATGTCTGTTCCTGTCGTCTCCCCATTTCTTGATTGGATTATTTGTTCTTTGGGTGTTGAGTCTGATAAGTTCTTTATAGATTTTGGATACTAGCCCTTTATCTGATATGTCATTTGCAAATATCTTCTCCCATTCTGTCGGTTGTCTTTTGGTTTTGTGGACTGTTTCTTTTGCTGTGCAAAAGCTTTTTATCTTGATGAAATCCCAATAGTTCATTTTTGCCCTGGCTTCCCTTGCCTTTGGTGATGTTTCTAGGAAGAAGTTGCTGCAGCTGAGGTCAAAGAGTTTGCTGCCTGTGTTCTCCTTTAGGATGTTGATGGACTCCTGTCTCACGTTTAGGTCTTTCAACCATTTGGAGTCTATTTTTGTGTGTGGTGTAAGGAAATGGTTCAGTTTCATTCTTCTGCATGTGGCTGTCCAATTTTCCCAACACCATTTGTTGAAGAGACTGTCTTTTTTCCACTGGACATTCTTTCCTGCTTTGTTGAAGATGAGTTGATCATAGAGTTGAGGGTCCATTTCTGGGCTCTCTATTCTGTTCCCTTGATCTATGCGTCTGTTTTTGTGCCAGTACCCTACTGTCTTGATGATGACAGCTTTGTAATAGAGCTGGAAGTGTGGAATTGTGATGCTGCCAGCTTTGCTTTTCTTTTTCAACATTCCTCTGGCTATTCGGGGTCTCTTATGGTTCCATACAAATTTTAGGATTATTTGTTCCATTTCTTGGAAAAAAGTGGATGGTATTTTGATGGGGATTGCATTGAATGTGTCGATTGCTCTAGGTAGCATTGACATCTTCACAATGTTGGTTCTCCCAATCCATGAGCATGGAATGTTTTTCCATTTCTTTGTGTCTTCCTCAATTTCTTTCATGAGTATTTTATAGTTTTCTGAGTACAGATCCTTTGCGTCTTTGGTTAAATTTATTCCTAGGTATCTTATGGTTTTGGGTGCAATTGTAAATGGGATCAACTCCTTAATTTGTCTCTCTTCTGTCTTGTTGTTGGTGTATAGGAATGCCACTGATTTCTGTGCATTGATTTTATATCCTGTCACTTGACTGAATTCCTGTATGAGTTCTAGCAGTTTTGGGGTGGAGTCTTTTGGGTTTTCCACATACAGTATCATATCATCTGCAAAGAGTGAGAGTTTGACTTCCTCTTTGCCGATTTGGATGCCTTTGATTTCTTTTTGTTGTCTGATTGCTGTGGCTAGGACTTCTAATACTATGTTGAATAGCCGTGGTGATAGTGGACATCCCTGCCGCATTCCTGACTTTAGGGGGAAAGCTCTCAGCTTTTCCCTATTGAGAATGATATTCGCTGTAGGTTTTTCATAGATGGTTTTTATGATATTGAGGTATGTACCCTCTATCCCTATGCTCTGAAGAGTTTTGATCAAGAAAGGATGCTGTACTTTGTCAAATGCTTTTTGCGCATCTATTGAGAGGATCTTATGATTCTTGTTCTTTCTTTTGTTAATGTATTGTATCACGGTGATTGATTTGCGGATGTTGAACCAACCTTGCAGCCCAGGGATAAATCCCACTTGGTCATGGTGAATAATCCTTTTAATGTACTGTTGGATCCTATTGGCTAGTATTTTGGTGAGAATTTTTGCATCCATGTTCATCAAGGATATTGGTCTGTAATTCCCCTTTTTGATGGGGTCTTTGTCTGGTTTTGGGATCAAGGTAATGGTGGCCGCATAAAATGAGTTTGGAAGTTTTCCTTCCATTTCTATTTTTTGGAACAGTTTCAGGAGAATAGGTATGAATTCTTTTTTAAATGTTCGGTAGAATTCCCCTGGGAAGCCATCTGGCCCTGGGCTTTTGTTTGTTGGGAGATATTTGCTGACTGCCTCAGTTTCCTTAGTGGTTATGGGTCTGTTCAGGTTTTCTATTTCTTCCTGGTTCAATTTTGGTAATTGAAACATCTCTAGGAATGCATCCATTTCTTTCAGGTTATCTAATTTGCTGGCATAGAGTTTCTCACAATATGTTCTTATAACTGTTTGTATTTCTTTGGTGTTGGTTGTGATCTCTCCTCTTTCATTCATGATTTTGTTGATTTGGGTGATTTCTCTTTTCTTTTTGATAAGTCTGGCCAAGGGTTTATCAATCTTGTTAATTCTTTCAAAGAACCAGCTCCTAGTTTCGTTGATCTGTTCTACTGTTCTCTTGGTTTCTATTTCATTGATTTCTGCTCTGATCTTTATTATTTCTCTTCTCCTGCTGGGTTTAGGCTTTATTTGCTGTTTTTTTCTCCAGCTCCTTTAGGTGTAGGGTTAGGTTGTGTATTTGAGACCTTTCTTGTTTCTTGAGAAAGGCTTGTATTGCTATATACTTTCCTCTTAGGATTGCCTTTGCTGTAGCCCAAAGATTTTGAACAGTTGTGTTTTCATTTTCATTGGTTTCCATGAATTTTTAAAATTCTTCTTTAATTTCCTGGTTGACCCATTCATTCTTTAGTAGGATGCTCTTTCGCCTCGTATTTGAGTTCTTTCTGACTTTCCTCTTGTGATTGAGTTCTAGTTTCAAAGCAGTGTGGTCTGAAAATATGCAGGGAATAATCCCAATCTTTTGGTAGCGGTTGAATCCTGATTTGTGACCTAGGATGTAATCTATTCTGGAGAATGTTCCATGGGCACTAGAGAAGAATGTGTATTCCGTTGCTTTGGGATGGAATGTTCTGAATATGTCCGTGAAGTCCATTTGGTCCAGTGTGTCATTTAAAGTCCTTATTTCCTTGTTGATCTTTTGCTTAGATGATCTGTCCATTTCAGTTAGGGGGGTGTTAAAGTCCCCCACTTTATTTTATTGTTGTCAATGTGTTTCTTTGCTTTTGTTATTAATTGCCTTATGTAATTGGGTGCTCCCATGTTAGGGGCATAGATATTTACAATTGTTAGATCTTCTTGTTGGATAGACCCTTTAAGTAGGATAGAGTGTCCTTCCTCATCTCTTATTACAGTCTTTGTTTTAAAATCTAATTTTCTGATATAACGATTGCCACTCCAGCTTTCTTTTGGTGTCCATTAGCATGGTAAATGGTTTTCCACCCCCTCACTTTCAATTTGGGGTGTCTTTGGGTCTAAAATGAGTCTCTTGCAGACAGCATATTGATGGGTCTTCTTTTTTAATCCAACCTGATCGCCTGTGTCTTTTGATTGGGGCGTTTAGCCCATTCACATTCATGGTAACTATTGAAAGGTATGAATTTAGTGCCATTGTATTGCCTGTAAGGTGACTGTTACTGTATATTGTCTGTGTTCCTTTCTGGTCTATGTTGCTTTTAGGCTCTCTCTTTGCTTAGAGGACCCCTTTCAATATTTCTTGTAGGGCTGGTTTCATGTTTGCAAATTCCTTTAGTTTTTGTTTGTCCTGGAAGCTTTTTATCTCTCCTTCTATTTTCAATGATGGCCTAGATGGATATAGTATTCTTGGCTGCATATTTTTCTCATTTAGTGCTCTGAAGATCTCAAGACAGTCCTTTCTGGCCTGCCAGGTCTCTGTGGATAGGTCTGTTGCCAATCTGATGTTTCTACCATTACAGGATACATATCTCTTCTCCTGAGCTGCTTTCAAGATTTTCTCTTTGTCTCTGAGACTCATAAGTTTTACTATTAGATGTAGGGGTGTTGACCTATTTTTATTGATTTTGAGAGGGGTTCTCTGTGCCTCCTGGTTTTTGATGCCTGTTTCCTTCCCCAAATTAGGGAAGTTCTCTGTTATAATTTGCTCCAATATACCTTCTGCCCCTCTCTCTCTTTCTTCTTCCTCTGGGATCCCAATTATTCTAATGTTGTTTCCTCTTATTGTATCGCTTATCTCTCGAATTCTGCCCTCATGATCCAGTAGTTGTTTCTTTTTCTCAGCTTCTTTATTTTCCATCATTTGGTCTTCTATATCACTAATTCTCTATTCTGCTTCATTTATCCTAGCAGTTAGTGCCCCCTTTTTGATTGCACCTCATTAATAGCCTTTTTGATTTCGACTTGGTTAGATTTTAGTTCTTTTATTTCTCCAGAAAGGCTTTCTCTAATAACTTCCATGCTTTTTTCATGCGCAGCTAGTGTCTTTAAAATCATGATTCTGAACTCCAGGTCCGACATCATACTTATGTCCGTATTGAGTAGGTCCCTGGCAGAAGGTACTACCTCTTGTTCTTTTTGCTGAGGTGGTTTTTTTCGTCTTGTCATTTTATCCAGAGGAGAATAGATGAATGAGAGAACAAAATGCTAACAGGTTAACAACATCCCCTGAAAATATACTCTACACAAATCAGAAAAGACCTGAAACCAGGGGAAAAGAAAGGGAAAGAAAAAAGAAAAAGAAAAAGAAAAAGATAAAAACAAACAAAAACAGAAGAAAACAAAACAAAAAAAACCAGAATATGATCACATATGATCAGGCTAGTGCATAGATCAGTGCCACACACTAGAATTTGGGTGTATTTTGGTCTGTTAGAAGAAAGTGCCTCCTAAAATTTTAAAGAAAGAAAGACTTATATATGTACAAAATAAGGGTTGATACAATGAAGGGATGGAATATGAATGTAAAGATGAAAATTATAAAAGATTTTATAAAAGGAATTGATAAGATAAGAAGTTGCTTGAAAAAAGAAAGAAGATTAAAAAAAAAGAAAAAAAAAGGAAGAGAATGTGATCAGGCAGGAGACTAGAACAAAGCCATACACTAGTGATTTAGGGTATATTTTGATCTGTTAGAAGAAACTGTATCTCAAAATTTTAAAGAGAGAACAACTTATTTATATATATGCCAAAAATAAGGGTAACTATTATGAAGGGATAGAATATGACTCTAAAAATGAAAAATAAAAATATTTTTTTAAAAAAGGGATTGATAAGATGTTGGTGGAAAAAGGGAAAAAGAAAAATTAAAAAAAAACAGTTAAAAAATTAACTCTGAAAGACTAATGACTCATGGTAAAAAAGCCATGAATTCTATGTATAGTATTCCCCTAGCGCTGGAGTCATCCCGTTCTCAGTGATCGGTAACCTTGGTCTTGGCTTGCTGGCTGTTCGTGCAGATCTTCTGGGGGAGGGGCCTGTTGCCGTGGTTCCCAAATGTCTTTGCCAGAGGCGGAATTGCCCTGCCCTTGTCCGTCTGGGCTAAGCAATCTGCTCAGGTTTGCTCTCAGGAGCTTTTGTTCCCTGCAAGCTCTCGGTACAGCTTTGGAGGACCAGGGTGAAAATGGTGGCCTCCCAATCTCCGCCCAGAGGAGCTGAGAACTCGGGGCCCCGCTCCTCCGTGTGCCCCCAGAGAAAAGCAGTTACTCCCGTCTCCCTGGTCCCTGGCCGCACTCTGTGCTCACCCGGCCTGTGATTGAACGTTTCTATCTCTGGCACCTGACCCCGTGTGGAGTCTCCAAACCCAGCAGATCCCTGAGGTGCGCTTCCGCGCCGCTCCTCCCGAGGAAGGAAGGGGAGTCTCCCCGATTCTGCCACTTCTTGGGTCCCTGCTGGAGGAGCAGTGGCCCGACTGGGCCGCGGATCACAGTTTATGGCAACCCTGAGCTGAGAGCCCGCACCTCGGCTCTGTCTCTGCAGCCGGCTTCCCCAGTCCGATACCTGGGAGTTCTGCCGCACTCAGGCACCCCCGGTCTTTCTCTGACCCCGAGGGTCCTGAGACCACACTGTCCCGCGAGGATTCCACCCCCCACTTAGCCACTGGAGCGATGTCCCTCAGCGGAGTCGACTTCTAAAAGTTCCAGTTTGGTGCTCCGGGGCTCTATCACTTGCCAGGAGGGGCCGTCGGAGGCCCCCTCCCCCGCCGTCTATCCTCCCGAATATCGCCTCGGATTCACTTCTCTGCACGTCCTACCTTCCAGTAAGTGGTCGCTTTTCTGTTCAGAGAGTTGTTGCTATTCTTTTCTTCGATCTCTTGTTGAGTTCGTAGGTGTTCAGAATGGTTTGATTCCTATTCAGCTGAATTCCTGAGACCAAACGAAATCTAGGTCTCCTACTCCTCTGCCATCTTGCTCCCAACCCTGTCTTGGTTTTTGACCAGTACCTCAGCCTCTTTGCAACCGAGGCCTTGTCTAAGTTCAAGACCAAGGCCAATCTGTAAATCACAGTGTAGTGGCCCGGGAATTGTTGAAGAAAACTTAAAGAGGCAGACATTGGGGCGCCTGCATGGTTCAATAAGTTAAGCAACCAACTGCTTTTATAAACTGTATTCAAGGGAAGTTAAAATATTTTGCTTATGTTCATGATGAAGATGCTTGAGGAGTATTTAACAACTTTCTTAGTTTCTTTTCAATAAATTTTACAGTTAACTACAAGAATTTAGTTACTATTTCCAGGTCTATTTTTAAATGCCCTTCAAAAATTAAATAATAATTGACCTGGAAAATCATGTTACACATACTGGATAAGAGAAATGAAAGTGATTTTATTCTCATTAATCTCTCTGTATAAGTTCTGGGAAGATAAAATCCCCAAGGTTGAACTGACATTTAATATTGCAAAATGACCAGTGTCAAGGATGTGTTTACCTTTTTAATTTCTGTGTTTTTTTAGCAAACTAATTTGTAAATGTTGAATCTTCTCTAAGTCTTTAAAGTTAATATAATTACATTAAATAAAAAGTATAATCTACCTTTAATATCAATTAGTCAAGGAATTTTTAAGTAAGAAAACTCTACCACACCATGGGATTTAAGTTAGCTACTGTTGATAAGCTTTCTCAATCTGAAACCTGCTCCTGGCAGGTTACAAGAATTCTTAAAACCAGTTGTAGGAATTCCACAATTGAAGATTCTTGATAGGATGCTAATATACAAATAGTGTTTTAGTCCCTTAGATATTTAGCTATCCAAAAGGTAGTCACTTGGTTGATGCTGCCCTGAAACCCAAAACCTTTTATGGAATGCTAGAGCAATACACACATAGTGATGTCTAATATTTAAGTGAACACATGAACGAATTAGTTGATTAATGCAATGGAATCCTCATGAAATTTTTCTAAAACTTTCTTCCCCTTTTGTGCACTATGGTAGAAAAAGAAGCCGCCTCAACTAGTCTATTTCACATGGCCATAATAATCTTAAGAATTAAAAATCACACACATATGCACTTAACCTTCTGAGAATCATTTCAAAATTGTGACATATACAGTTAGTGAATTTTATAAACCATAAAATTTTTGTTTTTCAAACTGATTCCATGCTAAATAAAATATTGTATTAATCATTGTGATAGTTTAGAAATTCTTGCTATATTGGAAAAGAGAAGCTTTCTCATTGATATTGATTAAAAATAACCATAGTTGATCACTAACCTAACAAGTTTTATATTTTCCAAGCTCAGACCCATGTTTCCAGTATTTTTTTTTCCTTTCAGGACAAAGGCAGACGTTGTCCATCCCTATAAATCTACAGTTATAAAATCCATGAGCTGTAGAACATCACATTTTATTTTTCATTTTTGTTATATTAATTAAAACCATCTGATGTTTTCTGGGCAGGAGAGTGGTTTTAATTGGATTTTTTTATTTTTATATTTTAAAGACTTTGAGAGAGCAAGAGCAAGCATGAGAGAGCAGGGAGGGGAGGAGAGGGAGAGGGAGAGGGAAGACAAGCAGACTCCCCACTGAGCACAGAGCCTGACATGGGGCTCAAACTCACGATCCTGAGATCATGACCTGAGCTGAAATCAAGAGCCGGATGTCTACCCAACTGAACCATTCAGGCACGCCTAGGTGGAATTTGTAATAATTTTAGAACAATTACAAGCTATAAAGCCTACATATCAATAATTAGGTCTTTTCTAGACTGCTTCCAAAACAGCCATTTTTGATTATAAAAATGAATTTGGTGAAGTTTATACTGAAGCATTTATTCTCATATTCACAGACTATTACTGTAATCTGCTCTGACTTTATAAGTAATCCTAAATATCAAAATAGATCTTTGCTTTAGCAGTTCTAAAAGTTTTGCCTAGGCTTTTGGCCAAACCAATATAATTCTGAGCTAAGACCTAAGTAAAGCTTACATATCCTTATGCTGAGTTTATCTTTTTTTATTGTTATGTTAATTACCATAATTACATCATTAGTTTTGGATGTAGTGTTCCATGATTCATTGTTTGTGCATAACACCCAGTGCTCCATGCAGAATGTGTCCTCTTTAATACCCATCACCAGGCTAACCCATCCCCCCACCCGCCTCCCCTCTAGAAGCCTCAGTTTGTTTTTCAGAGTCCATCGTCTCTCATGGTTGGTCTCCCCCTCCGATTTCCCTCCCTTCATTCTTCCCCTCCTGCTATCTTCTTCTTCTTTTTTTCTTAACATATATTGTATTGTTTGTTTCAGAGGTACAGATCTGTGATTCAACAGTCTTGCACAATTCACAGCACTCGCCATAGCACATACCCTCCCCAATGTCTATCACCCAGCCACCCCATCCCTCCCACCCCCCACCACTCGAGCACCCCACAATGGAATATTATGCAGCCATCAAAAGGAATGAGATCTTGCCATTTGCAGTGATGTGGATGGAACTGGAGGGTGTTATGCTGAGTGAAATAAGTGAATCAGAGAAAGACATGTATCATATGACCTCACTGATATGAGGAATTCTTATGCTGAGTGTATCTTAACTCATGATTTCCTACAGAAGAGGCAAAATGGGGAACTTTAATAGCACGGTACTTAAGTAATATTTTCTTTCATCTGCTACTTTATAGGTATAAAAAGTGAGAAATCTAGACACTAATATTGTTTTACCACATTTCCCCCCCCAGGATAGATTTAAAGCAAAAATAACTATGGTGGCTTAAGGATATAATCACTCTGGTAGCAAGCATTTATACGACAATTGTTCAATCAAAAATTGCAACATTTGAGACTAGGTATAAGAGACAAATTAAAAACTCCAAGACTAATGGACAGAAAGAGAATCCAATCAATAAGATTAGATCTATCCATGTGCCCCTTGAAAGCCCCCAGACTTCATAAACAGTTCCTTCCAAACACAAACCAAAGCCCTATTTCCCTCATTTAATTCCTCATTGGGACTCTCATTCTCTTGACTATGAAATGGAAAGGAATAGACACGGTTGGAGGTTTCAGGACTTTATTTCCAGCCAGTTCCTCTTTAATGGCCTCCACAACACCCCAAACAATGTATGTTGGTTCATATTTTTAATGGATTTATATATTTGAGATAGTACCGCTTTTATTTCTTGTTTCAGACTGGTTGGAAATGTGTTTTTCCATTGTAACTTACTATTGGTTTCTGGCAGCTGATAAAAGTTCCTAACATTTCGAGGTTTACACCAATGCTCATTAATGGTCTAAAGTGGAATTATAATGAAATATTTCATATTATTTATACCTTCAGAAATTAAAAATAAAGAAGCTTTGAGGCAAGATTCATCTTCTGGTCAGGGAACATAAGTTTTCTTTTTTTATCTTAGCTGTGGAAGCATGAATTCTTCTTGGCCAAATCCTCAATAAAAAATGTTCATCATCATTAGCCATCAGGGAAATTCAAATCAAAACCACACTGAGATACCACCTTACACCAGTTAGAATGGCAAAAATTGACAAGGCAAGAAACAACAAATGTTGGAGAGGTTGTGGAGAAAGGGGAACCCTCTTCCACTGTTGGTGGGAATGCAAGTTGGTACAGCCACTTTGGAAAACAGTGTGGAGGTGCCTCAGAAAATTAAAAATAGAGCTACCTTAACACCCAACAATTGCACTACTCGGTATTTACCCCAGAAACACAAATGTAGTGAAAAGAAGGGCCATAATGCACCCTAATGTCCATAGCAGCAATGTCTGCAATAGCCAAACTGTGGAAAGAGCTGAAATGCCCTTCAACAGATGAATGGATAAAGAAGATGTGGTCCATATATGCAATGGAATATTACTCAGCCATCAGAAAGGATGAATACCCAACTTTTACATCAACATGGATGGGACTGGAGGAGATTATGCTAAGTGAAGTAAGTCAAGCAGAGAAAGTCAATTATCATATGGTTTCACTTATTTGTGGAACATAAGGAAAAGCATGGAGGACATTAGAAGGAAGGGAAAAATGAAGAGAGGGAAATCAGAGGGAGAGATGAACCATGAGAGACCATGGACTCTGAGAAACAAACTGAGGGTTTTAGAGGGGAGGAGAGTGGGGGGATGGGTTAGCCTGGTGATGGGTATTAAGGAGGGCACGTTCTGCATGGAGCACTGGGTGATATACGCAAACAATGAATCATGGAACATTACATCAGAAACTAATGATGTATTGTATGGTGACTAACATAATAAAATTAAATTAAAAAAAAAAGAAAGAAAAAAATTTGTTCTGGGGTTTTCAGGGGGGCCTAAAAGAATATCCGAGACAATGTCTCCATCTGACAGAGAGGAAATTTGAGAGGAAACAGGTCCAGCTGTGCTGAAGGACACTAGTGGAAAGGTTTAGGTTTGGAACTTTTACCTCCTAACTCTGGGGTGGTGTTCCTTCCATATAAGGATAGTTATCAGCCTAATTAAGTATCTAACTTTTTAAAGGAGTCAGGCAATGGAAAGAAACAAAAAGCATCCAGATCAGCAAGGAAGAAGTCAAATTTTCACTCTTTGCAGACGACATGATAGTCTATGTAGAAAACATGAAAGACTGCCAAAAATTGCTAGAACTGATACAGGAATTCAGCAGTCACAGGATATAAAATCAGTGCATAGAAGTCTACAGCATTTCTATACACCAATAATGAAGCAGCAGAAAGAGAAATCACGAATAGATCCCATTTACAATTGCATTAAAAACTCTAAGATACCTAGGAATAAACCTAACTAAAGAGGTAAAAGAGCTCTACTTTGAAAACTATGGAACACTTATGAAAGAAATTGAGGAAGACACAAAGAAATGGAAAAACATTCCATGTTCATGGATTTGAGGAACAAGTATTGTTAAAATGTCTATACTACCCAAAGCAATCTACACATTCAAAGCAATCCCTATCAAAATACCACCAGCATTTTTCACAGAGCTGAAATAAGCAATTCTAAAATTTGTACAGAACCAGAAAAGACCCCAAAGAGCCAAAGTAATGTTGAAAATGAAAACCAAAGCTGAAGGCATCACAATTCCCGACTTCAAGCCACACTACAGAGCTGTCAAGACAGGAATCTCCAATTTTTATATGATGCAGATAATCATGTACATAAATCTGTTATAATGCCTAGCATGTAAAAACAGGATGAATTTTAACTAGATGTGGGAATTATGTCTGAGGTGATGGGTCTTAACGTGTGCATTATGTGTACATTTGGAATTCACTTTGAGGAGCCATTAGAGCTAGAGAGATCCCCAGTCATCTTCGGGAGAAACCAGCACTGAGATCTAAGGGAGAGGATTGTGTACGGGTCTTTCAAGAAAGGTAGAGTATAAGAGCCCTGAAAAGGAGGAACAACAACAATATAGTTGGGGCATCAGATGCAAGGACAGTCTCTCAAATGGGGGGTCCTCCATTTTTGATGTGCTATATTGTAACTCATCTGGAAGTATTTGAATAGCTTACTCCAGGGAAACAAAAGCAAAATTTAATTACACGGGACAAGAAAGCTGTTCCTGCCTTTCCTCTGTGTCTTGTAGGACACCTTATAGTGCATGAAAGATTCTCTCCTTGGCCTCAAACGCCCCAGATATTTCTGCAGCTTTGAGGTTCACTGATAGAACACTGAGCCCCTAAATTCAGAAGGGGTAAAGAACTGTAAGTCCGAATTGATCTATACAGTTGGTTAGGTCCCTTGTGAAAATAACTATTAGAAGTAATATTGTCTGGCATCATTTTATTTTTGACACCTTTATATCTGAAATAGTATCTTGAAATCCTAAATCTGAACTAATACTGAACATGTATAGTAACGAAGCTGGCTTACTTCAAAGGAAGCAGCAGGGTAGGAAGTACCTATGTACTTCATACTAGCAAATGAGTTGCATTTGTCTGGCAAATAAAGACATGAATCACCTCCTTGCCTAAAGCTGCTCATTCTTTGGGGCATGATTATCACAACAGAAAAGGGAACATTCACTGTGTTTGCTCACATTACAACCAAGAGTGATAGCTAACAGAAAACATTACTGAAACATTTGGTGATGATATATTTACATTGACAAATCTATAAAATCCCATCTGCAGCTTGTCAATAGTGTATAAACCTAGATCAAGCTTTGATCAGTAGCAGCAAGTGGTTATCCTGCTGGAAAAAAGCTACTTTGCTTTTTCGTTTTTGGATTCTGTTGTTAAGGTGATTTACTGATTGAATTTTAGATCTCATGTACAAAGACTGAAGATTATTAGCATTCTTTGAATATAAATGAATACTCTGTTATGGGATTCAATTTCTCTCTGAATTTTAATTTTGAAGATGTTCTTTTTTGTTTTGTTCATATTAATAATCAGAATTTTAATCATTTTCATGTTCCCATGGAAGTACTGCAGAGATGGAAAAAGAAACAAATGCAGTTAGATGTATAAACTATAAAGTTTCAGCTCTGCGACCACACCGAGATCATAATATACCAGAGAGATCTCCGGTGTAAGTCAATCTCATTGCTCTTTTTTAATCTGTAACGAGTGGCTATGATGAAAAGATGTTTACTGGATATATAACTTTTCCTTTCCTGGTGACGATGCCTCCTGGTCAACTTTATAACCTGTCACCTAAGCATATTAAATCACCTTCACTTTTATCCATATGAGGCTGCTAACTGAGCCTCTTGCTCGGAGACAAAAATAAACACCAGACTTGCCAGTTCTTCCCCAAATCAAAAAAGAATAGATAATATCAGGAGGAATTCACAGAGGAAATGGAAACAGTCTGCTCTCTTAGGTAAATATTTAAAGCATAATCTATTTTCACCTTCCAGAAAGCAGACATTAAACCACACCTCACCTTTGTCCTGGTTAAGGTTGATTCAACAAGAAAGTGTAAGACTTCATAAGACCAAAATACTAACATTAACAGATAACAAAAAAATAGTTCCATTGTAATGGCATACTTCCAAAGGTCATTTACCCTTATTGTAAGGGTATTTACTAGCATTAGATATTTAACATTGTGCAAATAATTGTTTTTGCTTTTCATCAAAAATATTTCTATTGTAACTTTGTGTAATATATGACAACTTTAAATTTTTCTTTAGGTAGAAATAGAGGTCGCTCAGAGAGAGTGGGAGGTGTATCAGTACCTGAAGATAAAAGTATTGGAGCAAGAGAAGATTTGCAGTTTTTACATTTGTCACCCTAATTGCCATTGGACAATTCTGAGAGGGAGGGCGTTGACTCTAGACATTTAATTTATACAAAATCTTTTTTTAAAATCAGATTCTTTAACTATAATTAGATAAATAGCAGAAGCCAACCACATGATGTACCATGTAACTGAGAACAGACATCTCAAAACGTAGGTCCTCAGAAATTCATAAGATATTTCTAACAAAAAGGTTTAAAGTGATTTCACCCTTCTAAAATTTTCAATCCAGAAAGACATTTTAAAACAAGTACAAGTTGGACCATTCTGAAGTCCTGATGTTCAGACATACAAATTACCATTGTTTTATACTACTAGGTAAATTCTACAATTTCACATCTTTTTTAAAGACACATTTCAATTTCTTGAACTTTTTCCAGAGATTTTTATCTTCAGTAGTTACCTCAGGACTTTGGCAATACTGAGAGCCCCAAAAACATTTTTTTTTTGGAATTAAATATGTTGCTTTCTACTTGCCCTTTTAAATACATTCCACCAATTGTTCTTTTGTTTTTTCCCTTTTCTTTTGTTCTAATATTGTACCAAATATCAGCCATATGCTAACAAATTCTGGCACCACGAAATATAGGAGAAATCATATTAAAGGGACTTGGGGAATGGATATGTTTTTAAAGAAGTTATTTAAAATAAAGCCTTCTAGAATTTTCAGCTATTTTTCCTTGGAAAATGTTGATCTCTATATTTCCTCTGTTCAGCTTCTTGAGACTGTAGAGAAACCCTGCCTGCCTCCAAGCATACCCTCTACAAAAACATTAAGTAGGAAATCATTGCGCTCTGCCATAGCATTTGCTTTTTATGTGGTTCATTTTATGGGAGCACCTGTTCATGTAGATAAATGATGTCAAACTTGGAGTTCAGCCTAAAAGATAGTGACTTCAGCACAGAGAGCCAAGCAGGAGCTCCTGCATGCAGCAGGCAAGTCCATCCAGCCTCTGTAATCAGGCCCTAAGGGCCCACATTTGCAGCAGCTGGTTAGACCTCCTACAGGTCTGCTCATCCTGCTTACTATGGAAGAAATGCATCTATAAACCCAAATGCTGAGTGAACATTCATCGATGGCACAGATTAAAATAGGTCCTCTAGTCTATATTCATTGCTTGGCAATTAAAGAGTCCATTTGAAATTGGAAGTGTGCCAGTTATCACAAGTATACACACACACACACACACAATTTTGTCTACTTTCACCTGTTGCCAATTCTACAATGAAGAGGATATTTCAGAGTTAAAAAGTACCAGGATAGAGAAAACTATTCCAAACCTCACAAGGCATTTTCTGTCAAAATAGACAGACTGTCCTTTGAAGCACATCTTCATCAGTCCAGAGTTGAAAGCAAACTTAATGTTAATTTGGGATAGTAATCAATTCTACTAGAAATAGAAATCATTTTAAGAACCAGTTTAGTTTCCAAATAAATACTGACTTTATGAAAACTATTACATACAAATTTGGGATAGTAATCAATTCTACTAGAAATAGAAATCATTTTAAGAACCAGTTTAGTTTCCAAATAAATACTGACTTTATGAAAACTATTACATAAACACTTAACAGTCTACAAATCACTTTCATAATTATGGGTAAGTAGGACCGTATTTACTGATGTGGAAAACACTCTGGCATAGATAGTTATGTGGAAAAGGCAAGGGCAAAAACTGATGTGCTATCATATTTGATAAAACAAGGGTAAATATTTACAAATATACAGAATATTTTGATATGATACTAGAATCTATGAAAGTGGTTCCCCCCTGGAGGGTACACTACCTGGGTGGGAGCAGAGAAAGGAAGGAGACTTTTTACATTGTTTGGAACATACTGTATTTTAGATTTTGTGTTTTTTATTGTAAAAGAAAAAGGAAGAATAAATTTAAGTCTTACCAATGCCATATAACTACAGTTATAACAAAGTTATATTGTTTGTTGTGGTTACCAGGGTCTTAGCATTACTTCATTCAACCGTATGAAATTTGGATTATTGACTCTCCTTTTATATGGTGAGGGGGTTATGGAGCACAGGCTGGTGTTATTTAATCATTGTTCAGTAAGATAGAAGCCAGGATTTTCCTATTAGCTTCCGTACCCATCTCTTCAGATGTCAGAGACACCTCACTCTGTTTGGGGTAATGAGGGGCTTATCTTGAGCCAATGAAATTGGCAGTGAGGGAACACTGTCCACACGGTCTCCATAAATTTCTGCAAAGATAACAGTCAATAAAATGGCCATTCTCCTAGATTGTCATCGTGTGTAAGTATTTGTAAACGGGAGGCTTTTCTCCCACAGAATTCAAAGCAGCAAACAACAACTCATTTCTTCTGCATTGTTGACCCACGGTGCTACACAGAATGGTGAAGGAAGGGCTGCTGGGGCTGGTACAGTTTTCCCACAGCTCCCTGTGGCTGACTGGTGTGCATGAGAAGAGTCTGTTACTCTCGCACTTACGCTTACCTGTTCCTGCCCCCACTCCACCCCCCTTCTAAACTCTTTAGGAGTGGAGGCAATATGGCCTGGCTCTAACTCTATTCACTTTTCATTGGTACTCTTCTCTCATAAATTCTCTTCCTAGTTTCCTTTATTCCGTCCCTTCTGATTATCAAGATCCTTATGAATTACACTGCAAGTTCTAGAGACAATGTATACAATCCTGGCCAACCGGGGAAATTATTAAGTATAGAGAAGTATGAAGAAGAAACTGACAAAACTTTTGTATTTCCAGATATTATCTCCCTACATGTAGATAAAGACACTAAGACAGGTTAATTGAATCAAAGTAACAGTTATTATAACAGGACTCCCACCCTTCTAAAGGGTTAACTTCCTTCACGTTAACACCCTTCTTACTTGCTGACCTAAGTCCCTGGATCTGTAGCAGACAGACTATTCGCCCGGAGGAGTGAAGGACGAAACCCTTCCCAGGCTGCGGAGGCCAGCAAGTCCGCTTGAAGCAACCTCAGTTTTTTGATTAGCCTAGCAATTTTTTAAGCAAAATGTTTTTCTTTTTTCTTAGGTTACACAAATGATTTTACCAACCTCCTTCGGAGTATCTGTGGACCTTGTCCTCCTTTGCATAAAGAACAGAGTCCTCCTGCACATCATGAAACAGAAACCGGACCCCCTTGCACAACTGCCCAGGACTGAGATAAAGTCTATAGTTGGCACTGTCTAGTCTGCAAGTGATAAGTATTACAGACCACTGCATTCCCTTCACTGATTAACCACCCTAAATTCCTTTAAAAACCCCTGAGCCAAGCAGAAGCCTCTGAGTTGGCTTTTGGATGAGAGTCTGCCTTCTCCCCAGGCTACTGGCCTCTTGAATAAAGCATCAAATTGCTTTCAATCAAAACTCATCTTGAGTATCGGCCTTTTGAGCAACGGGCTGCCAGACTCAGGTTCAGTAATTTTACTATTTTGAGAGAGGCTCAAAACAGACATATCTAACTCTAGCATTCAGGTTTTAAAACATTAGGTTTTACATTATTTCATCCCATTCTCAGGACAAACCCATACAGTAGTTTTCTATTGCTGCCACAGCAAACTACGGCAAATCACACCAACTTAAAATAACACAAATTCATCGTCTTACATTTCTGGAGGTTGGAAGCCCAGAATGGGTCTCAGTGGGCTACAGGCAAGTATCAGCGGAGCTGCGCTCCATTTGGAAGTTCTGAGGAGAATCTGTTTTCTCGATGCTCACATTTTTTGGCTCGTAGCTCCTTCCTCCAACCTCAAAGCCAGAAATGGCAACTGAAGACCTCCTCACACCTTGTCACTTTGCTACTAACCCTGCTGTCTCCCTCGTCCACATTTAAGTAAGCTTGTACTTACATTGGGTTTCCCTGGATTATCCAGGTTACTCTCCTTAAGTATACCTGATTGCATTCTTAATCCCAACTGAAACCTTAATTCACTCCGGCCATGGAACATAACAACTCACAGGTTGTGGGGGCAGGGGGTTAGAAAGTAAATATCTTCGAGGGTCAATTATGCTGCCCACTAAAAATAGGAATGGTTACCTTCATTAACACATTTAAAAAGTGAGACTTAGGGGCGCCTGGGTGGCTCAGTTGGTTGTGTCTGCCTGTGGCTCAGGGTGTGATCCCAGCATCTTGGGTTTGAGTCCACATCTGGCTCCCTACTCCACGGGGAGCCTGCTTCTCCCTCTCCCTCTGCCTGCCACTCGCCCTGCTTGTGTGCTCTCTCTCTCTCTCTGTCAAATAAATAAAATCTTTTTTAAAAAAAGTGAGGCTTGGAGCACCTGGGTGGCTCAGTCGTTAAGCGTCTACCTTTGGCTCGGGTCATGATCCCAGGGTCCTGGGATCGAGTCCCGCATCAGGCTCTCTGCTCAGCAGGAAGCCTGCTTCTCCCTCTCCCACTCCCCCTGCTTGTGTTCCCTCTCTCGCTGTCTCTCTCTCTGTCAAATAAATAAAAATTAAAAAAAAAAGTGAGGCTTTACAAGATGTCCATCAACAGAGGAATGGATAAAGAAGATGTGGTATACACACACACACACACACACACACACACACACACTGGAATATTATGCAGCCATCAAAAAATTGAAATCTTGCCATTTGCAACAATGTAGATGGAACTAGAGGGTATTATGCTGAGCGAAATAAGTCAATCAGAGAAAGACATGTATCATATGATCTCACTGATATGAGGAATTCTTAATCTCAGGAAACAAACTGAGGGTTACTGGAGTGGTGGGGGTTGGGAGGGATGGGGTGGCTGGGTGATGGACATAGGGGAGGGTATGTACTATGGTGAGTGCTGAGAATTGTGTAAGACTGATGAATCACAGACCTGTACCTCTGAAACAAATAATACATTATATGTTAAAAAAAAAAAAGTAGGAAGGGAAAAATGAAGGGGGGGAAATCAGAGGGGGAGACAAACCATGAGAGACTATGGGACTCTGAGAAACAAACTGAGGGTTCTAGAGGGGAGGGGGGTGGGGGGATGGGTTAGCCTGGTGATGGGTATTAAAGAGGGTACCTATTGAATGGAGCACTGGGTGTTATACGCAAAGAATGAATCATGGAACACTACATCAAAAACTAATGATGTAATGTGTGGTGACTAGCATAACATAATAAAATAAAATTTTAAAACAAGTGAGGCTTTAAAGAGGCTGTATCATTCACCTAAATTTGCATAGCTAATAAGTTAAAATATTGGGAGTGTTTCTACTCACTTTGCCTAAGATCTGTATCTCTCAGGGTTTATGGCAGGAAAGAGATGGCAGGAACAAGTTAGACAAATTAAGGAGAGGTTAATAAAATGATTATTTTTAAAATGTGGCTTTTTTCACTTAGCAGGATGTCCTCCAGGTTCATTTATCATTTTTTCTTGGTCTATTCATCTGTCAATGGGAAAGAATTGTTTCCATATCTTGGCTGTTGTAAATAATCCCTTTCAGATGGTTCATTGTTACTGTATAGAAACACAGATGATTTTGCTACATGAATAAGCCAGTCATGGAAGGATAAATATGAGGTATCTAAAACAGCCAAACTCATAGAAGCAAAGAATACAATAGTAGTCTCCAGGGCCTGGGGGATCGGGAAAATGAGGAATTATTCAAAGTGCATAAAGTCTCAGTTCTACTGAATGAACAAGTTCTAGAGATCTGCTGTACAACAGAGTACCTATAGTTAACAGTATGGTATTTTACACTTCAAAATTTGCTGATAAGGTAATTTTCATGTTAAGTGTATTTGCCAAAAAAAAAAAAAGGAAACTCTGAAAGGTGGATATGCTTATAATCTTGCTCGTGGTGATGGTATCATGGCTATTTGCACATGTCCAAACTCAGCAAATTGTATACATTAAATATGTGCCCTTCTTTGTATATCAGTTATCTCAATAAAGCTACAGGCAGGTGTTGGGAAATTCTAAGGGATAATGCCCTACATGGGAACTAGTATCAAAGTTCTTTCTATTATTATTCTGAAAAGGTAAAGGGAGGGAGAGTATGATCAGAACTTAGAGATAGTATGAAAGAAAGACCTATATACACAGGCTGGCAGGACTTGAGATCTTCTGTTATGGAAAACAGTTGGCCAGTGGTGCCCTGGCAGATCTGGATCTGGAGGAGCAAAGGAAGACACATGGGAATTTCCTCACATTGATTTATTGATTTATTGATTTACATTAATAGTCATTGATGTTTTTAGAGGTTCTACTAAAAAGTGTATCTTCAACATTTAAATTTTATAAGCAATTAGTATGGAGGTAGTTAGAATCTGATTTTTTCCCCCACATCACCTCTTCTATAAAAATATCCTTATTTACCTGCTCTTATTTAATTGGCTTTAAGCTTCCTCAAGCATGTATTCACTGAGAATGATTTATGATTGAGCTTCGAGTGGTGTCATGTGGAATAGGTCTTTTCAGGTGTAGGCAGTCCAAGACCTCACAGGGTTAAATTATTGGAAAGGTATCATAGGTTAAAATTACTCAAGTTGAATCTGACTTGACCATATAATGATAAAATAATTAAGGTGGTGAACATAGACATAACCATGGAAATCACATTTAATCTACTATAAATGATGAATGTTATGTAGAAATCAATTAATGAGCACAACTTAATAATCGGCCTTATAAAAATATCCTTAATATAGGACAAGAGAGCAACAGAAGTAGTTCCCAGCTTCAGTCTCCCTCACAAGAAGACCAATTAGCAACTATCCATAGATAAAAAGCCATTGTGGAAATCCTAGAACCCAGAGATGAGGCTGAAGCACCCTTTGGGATCACAGAAACCAAGAACATTAGAAGGATAAGAAGATCAGTGTCACTTCCACCACATTGCCACTCCCCCAGGCGGGCACTGAACCACACCAAGGATACCCACCCTGGGCCTACAGTTTCTCCAAAGATAAAAGAGAACCCGCGATGGACATCCAGCTTTTCTGGTCTTATGGGAGCTTCTTGCGAGGCACACTCAGGTCTCGCCTCACTGGGATCACTAGAAGAATCATGGGGCTCCACCACTGGTGGACAGATAGAGAAGGTAGATAGATAGAGGAAGACAGAGATAGAGAAGGGGGTGGGGCTCACAGCAGCCAGTGCTTAGATGGTGGAGGACCATGTTTACAATTGCTGTGGGGTCCAGGGCCTGAGTAGAGAACCCAGCCAACTGCTTTGCCCATCTGCAGAGTCAAACTGGTAGCCCAATCTTATCAGGGAGCTTGGATGGCAGTTCAGCCTGATTTAGGTCCTTAGCCAGGGGGCCATACTGGCTATGAAGCATATTCTATGGCCTTGTCTGGGCAGGAAAACAAGTTCAAAGACCTGCCCAGTGGCTGAGCATAAGCTCCATTGGAAGGCATGGTCACAGATGCCCAGCCGCTGGGAAGCACATCCTATAGTCTGCTCGGGCAGGAAAGAAAATTCACACCACCACCCAAATGCTCAGGATAGCATCCAGTTCCACCAGACAGGGAGACTACTGGCCAGAAAACCCAGGTAGCCATGGAGCCCATTCTATAGCTCTGGTCCAGCAAGGAACCAAGTCAGTACCTATGCCTATCTGTTGATCATAGCCGCTGGTATCTCATTACCAGGGAGCCTGAATAATGATCCTGGTCAGGCTCAGAACCCAATCTATGTTACTGCCCTGCTGTAGAGTCCAGCCTACAGCCCTGCTGAACACAGCCAGTGGCCTCACCCAGAAAGGGGCTCAGCCAGTGACTCCACCCTGCAAAGCACAGCCTGTGGCCCCACTTGACCTGGAAGTCTAGATAGCAAACCTACCCAACCTCAGAGCATAGTCTCCAGCCCCAATGGACTATGGGATGTAGGTGGAGGATCTGCCTTATGAGAGAGCCCAGCCAGCAACCTCAACATAAAAGCTCAACAAAGAAGCACCAGTGGCCTACCCAATCACCCCATCCAACTTTAGGGCACAGCCTGTAGCCTCACCTGATGGCAGAGCATAACCTGAAGCTCCATTTGACTACAAAACCCTGCCGGTAGCCTTGACCTGAACACAGAGTCCAATTACTAGCACCATCTGGTCAGGTTGCGTAGCCTGTAGACATACCCAGTCACAGACTCTGAACAGTGGTAACGCAGTCTGCAGCTCCACCCAATGAGAGGTCATTGCAGATCCCAGGTAGTGGTACCTCCTGACTACAGAGTGCAGCTAGCAGCATGGCCGGTCAGCCATCCCACCCAGTGGCTTGCTTAAACACAGAGCCCAGCCAGTCGGCTCACCCAGCCAGGGAGTCGAGATAACCAGACAGTGGCAAGCCCCTAACTCAGCATGGGCATTACTCTGATACCAAAGCCAGATAAAGGCACTACAAGAAAACAAACAAGCTATAGGCCAGTATCCCTGTTGAACAGAGATGCAAAAATTTCCAACAAAGTACTAGCAAACTGAATTCAACAGCACATTAAAAGGCCCATACACTATATAGTAAAATACAGTATAAGGGTGTTTATCCCTTTTAATCTCATTATAATTGTTATCTTTAAGTATTAAATGACAAAGCATTTAATGTAAACATTAGAATATTTAAAAAGATATTTTTTATCAGGTTATTAGGATGCATAATTTTTCCTTTCACACATGGTTTTTTGAAACAACATCTGAAGGCATCAGAGTTATTTGATGGCTTTGTGAGAGACCAGTCCAAGTGTGTCTGTCAGCTACCTCTTCTCCTCACATTTTCTTTAGCCTTTATTGTCAGTTGTTCCTTTAGCTGCATTCAAGAGGAAAATCAAGTTTCCTTGAATGATCTCCTTATCCATACCAGCAGCTTAATCTTTCAACCTTGGTTCTACCATGCAGTCAGGGATTTAAACCTTCAAATTTAACTCATATTTATTTGCTCTGGATTTTTTTTTTTTTTTTGTCCTTTGACTTCTTTCCAATGTGTTATTCAATGTCAAAACATTACAGAGTTACAGAGCTTTTACCCAAATTGTCAGCCTCAAATGCACTTCTAGACACAAGAAGGAGAACCTTTCAGTGGCCAAATTCCTGGCTCTCGCTGCTTCTAAGTCTGCCACTACTCGACACAGAAGAGTGAGAAATGGAGCAAAGATAAATCTAGGAGAGGAAATAGAAGTGAAGGAGGGAGGAACCATCCATTTATTTCTGTGTCATGTCCAAGACAGGGAAACCTAAGAGAGGACATTATACCGAGTTTGGCCTGGGGCAAGGGAAGAAGAGATGTGGATTGGGGCTAAATAATCTTAGAAAGAGAAATTGCTAAGAAAACTAACTTATTCTCAGCTTCATGAGGTGTATTTAAAGTAAGTATAACAACTCATGTTCACTTTAGAGCTAACATGTATTTTAAATACTTGGGCTGAAAAACAGCATAAAAATTTCCAATAGTGTGATGGAACTACTACATTGTAACCTCTTAATCAAGGGCTACATCTTCTAAAAGCATTGTTCCCATTCGGTGACCCTGTGTCAATTTCAGCAGTTCTATACCATTAAGGCTCAACCTGAAATTTGCCACATGATGAATACAGGACCCTTCATTTAGCTATAATTTAAGTTTGTCTTTTCAAGTAATGGCTTGTCTAACTAAAGATGAACTGCTTTGCTGGTTCTGAACTGAACTCAGTTTGAACTTTTGCCTGGTAAGGAGGTTTTTTTTTCCTGGGTGAGGCATCTCCCTTAACGAGGAACAATTTGGAAATTAACAGAGTATGTAGTTCCCTGTCTTCTGACTTATGTTCAGCCCATGACAACTCCAGAGACCTATACAAATTGGGCCAAAGAACAGTCATGGGCTAACTGGGGGGAAATTTTTATATGGTTCCTTAGATTACAATGCTCTATGAACAGTAGAGGAAATGATCAGATCACACCTAATCAGAAAATGCAATTTGTGGACTAAACTCCTTTTCCAACACTGCTATGCAAGTCAGGGAGACACACAAATTTTTGCAGTGCACATCGAAGAACCCATGTTTGATATTTATATATTGACTCTATTTTTGTAGGTGGTACATCATCCTGAAAGTTTATCAGAAGCAAAGCTACTAGTAACTTAAAAATCCAGTAGGTGGAAACTTTTCTTCTGTGCACTTCTCGGGTCTCTCCACTCCTGCCAGTGTCAGCAGCAGAGGAAGGTAAAGTGAAGAGGGGAAGGGGACAGTGAAGCCACGCTAACTGAAGCAAAAGAGAGAAAAGGAAGGTCAGACATAGAGACGGAAAGGATATCTAATAGTGATCTTTGAGCGATTTACAGATGGGCACCAAGAGGTCTCTGCAATTTGTTTGAACACTCAAATTCAAAATGACATGAGGATTCTAATACAGATGGCACAGAATATATGGGGTGCAGAGAAAGAATTAGCGAGTAACCAAAAGCCAGGCCAAAGAAAGCTAGTGTTTACAGTCAAACTAGACCAAGAAAGAGAAGGGGAACATTTACTACCTAAGGGTAAAAAAACTGCCTAAGGGTCTCACCGATTCCCTGATATAGACAGGTTACAGATTAGCATGAGAACCAAATTGCATGTTCTTTATAATTTCTTGTTTGTTCATGTTGAAGCTAACTGTTTTATGAACTATGAATAAGTCATTTTTAAGTTAGGTTAAATAGTTTTTGAGTATTCCTTTTGTTATCATCTTTAAGTCCTGAGGTAACGATCCCTCTCTTCCAGTGTTAAAACAAGCCTATCTGAACTGAAGTGACTCAAAAGCATGTTATAGCCAATACTCTTATGGTATTTGGAATAGACAGGCCAAGTTAGTGACACCTGCCTCAGAATGTTTACCTCACAAGACTTTCAACTGTCTGGGAAGGCTACAGAGAGAAGCCACTTGGAGCTCAGACCTTCCCTGAGTGTCATTGCTCATAATGGATCTGAAAAACACTGCCAATACCTTCCCTCCTCATTTAAAGCGTAGTGCATGTTTGTAGCCAACAATTATTATTTTAAGCCTATTTCTTTTATACAGGCATACCTTAGAGATACTGCAGGTTTTGTTCCAGACCACCACAATGAAGTGAATATTGCAATAAAGCAAGTCAAAGCAAGTAAAAAAACTTTTTGGTTTCTCAGTGCATATAAAATTTATGTTTACACTGCTCTAGTCTATTAAGTGTGCAATGGCATTGTGTCTAAAGAAACAATGAACATACCTTAATTAAAAAATGCTTTCTTGCTAAAACATACTAACCATCATCTGAACTTCTAGCAAGTTGTAATCTCTTTGCTGGTGGAGGGTCTTGCCTTGATATTGATGGCTGCCGACAGATCAGGGTGGTGGTTGCTGACGGGTGGGGTGACTGGCCATTTCTTAAAATGAGATGATGAGGAGTTTGTTGCATCAATTGACTCCTCCTTTCACAAATGATTTCTCTGTAGCATATGATGCTGTTTGATAGCATTTTATCCACAGAAAACTTCTTTCAAAATTGAAGTCAATCTTCTCAAACGTTGCCACTGCTTTATCAACTAAGCTTATGTCATATTCTAAATCCTTCATCGTCATTTCCACAATCTTCAGAGCCTCTTCTCCAGGAGTAATTTCCATCACAAGAAAAAACTTTCTTTGCTCATGTATAAGAAGCAACTCCTCATCAGTTCAAGTTTTATCCTGAGATTGCAGCAACTCAGTCTCATCTTCAGGCTCCACTTCTAATTCTAGTTCTCTCGCTGTTTCCACCACATCTGCAGTTACTTCCTCCACTGATGTCTTGAACCCTCAAAGTCATCTGTGAAGGTTGGAGTCGACTTCTTCCAAACTCCTGTTAGTGTTGATATTTTGACCTCTTCCCATGAATCAAAAATGTTGTTGATGGCATCCAAAATGGTAAGCCGTTCTAGAAAGTTGTCAATTGACTTTGCCCAGATCCATCAGAGGAATCACTATCTATGGCAGCTACAGCCTCATGAAATGTATTTCTCAAATAATAAGACTAGACAGTTGAAGTGACTACTTGATCCAAGGGCTGCAGAATGGTTTTTTTTATTAGGCATGAAAACAACATCAATCTCATTGTACATCTCCATCAGAACTCCTGCGTGATCAGGGGCATTGTCAATGAGTGGTTATATTTTGAAAGGAATCTTTTTTTTTTCTGAGCAGTAGATCTCAAAAGTGGGCTTAAAATACTCAGCAAGCCATGTAATAAAAAGATGTGCTGTCATCCAAGCTCCGTTTATAGAGCACAGGCAGAGTAGATTAAGCGTAATTCTTAAGGGCCCTAGGATTTCTGGAATGGTCAGTGAGCATTGGCTTCAAATGAAAGTTACCAGCTGCATTAGCCCCTAACAAGAGAGTCACCCTGTCCTCTGAAGCTTTGAAGCCAAGCATTGACTTCTCATCTCTAGCTATGAACTCCTGAATAGCACCTTATTCCAATAGAAGGCAGTTGCATCTACACTGAAAGTCTGTTGTTGAGTGTAGCCACCTTCATTAATGATCTGAGCTATATCTTCTGTATCCCTTGCTGCAGCTTCTACATCAGCACTTATAGCTTCACCTTGCACTTTTATATTATGGAGATGGCTTCCTTCTTTAAATCTCATGAATCAACCTCTGCTGGCTTCAAACTTTTCTTGTGCAGCTTCCATACTTCACTTAGCCTTTGTAGAATTGAAGAGGAGGTAAGGCCTTGCTCTGGAGTAGGCTGTGGATTAAGGGAATGTTGTGGCTCCTCTGCTCTTCTATCCAGACCGCTACTAACACTTTCTCTGTATCAGCAATGACTGTTTTGCTTTCTTATTATTCATAGCACTTTTCATTTCCTTCAAGAAATTTTCCTTTGCAGTTACATCTCGACTAATTGTGTGGCACAGAGTCTTAGCTTTCAGCCTGTCTCTGCTTTTAACATGCCTTCCTAAGTTTAATCATCTTTACCTTTTGACTTAAAGTGAGTGAGAAACATGTGATTCTTTCTTTCACTTGAACACTTAGAGGTCATTGTAGCGTTGTTAACTGGCCTACTTTCAATATTGTTGTTTCTCAGACAAAGGGAAGCCCAAGGAGAAGGAGAGAGGTGAGGAAAGTGCCAGTTGGTGGAGTAACATTTATTTATAAACAACATTCATTGATGTAGTTTGCCACATTATAAGGGTATGGTTTGTGGCACCCCAAAACAATGAGTAACATCAAAGATCACCATAAAAAATATAATAATAATGAAAAAGCTTGAAATATTCCAAGAATACCAAAATGTGATCCAGAGACACAAAGGAGCAAATGTTGGAGAAATGGCACTGATAGACTTACTGGATGCAAGGTTGCAACGGGCTTTCAATTTGTAAAAACCACAATATCTGCAAAGCACAATAGAAGGAAGCACAGTGAAATGAGGCATGCCTATATAGGACCTATTTTCAGTGAAAAAATATATGAAATGTTTTAGCCCATTAATAGAACCATTTCTTCCCAAATGCTAATTCATGGAATTGGTTCCTCTGAAGCAGGAAGATTTTTTAAAAGTTTCCTAAAGGTGATGAAACTTAAGTTCTATTGTTTTACAGCCAATGAACTGTCCCGTTCTGTCCTTTCTGCAATGTATTCCCATTTCCTGCTTCCCAGACTAATTATCTAAATGGCTGAACTTCGAGTTTGTCATACATTTTTGGTATATTTAGATTCATTTTTCATGCTCCAGATCTTTGACCAGCTCATCTCATCTTTGTAATTTGTCTTCTTGTTCCAGTTTGTCTACCTGCCTTCTGACCCACCGATTATTTAAACTGACCTTTTTAATATTTCCGTGTCTGGTTCCAGCTACCCTGATCTACTTAGTAACCCTTCTGCACACAAAGTACCAACTGAAACTCAACTCTGGTTTTGTGATATTCACTTTTCTGTACTGTAACATACTTCCTCTCCCAAGCTAGTGACCCCGCCAAGTCCAATCCAGCATTTCCACCTTCAGCCTTCACATGTTCGCTTTGCTCCTTTTGTATGGCCCATGAAAGGGAGACATCCCCAGTCAGAAAGGGACTCAGTTCTCTGCATGGTATCTTCCTATATACTAGGAAAGTAATTGGCAAATGATAACTATTTGAATTGTGTAGGAGTGCTGACAAGGCTGACCCTGTCTTTGGCCCTCCATCTTATTCATGCCTGCTCAATGACCTCCCTCAAGGCTACGTATTCCGGGCCCCATGGAAGTTAATGTAAACCCTGCCTGGAACAAGGGAAGCCTTGCTCTGATCTTCCCTAAAGTGGCACACAGAAGGTCCCACTGCAGATAACTAGTAAAGATGCTCTGGTGTACAGGTGGCACCACTTTATTTTTAATTTTTTTATTTTTTTAAAGATTTTATTTATTTATTTATTAGAGGGCAGTTGGGAGAGAGTGAGCACAAGTTGGGGAGAGGCAGAGGGGGAAGGAGAGGGACAAGCAGACTCCATGCTGAGCATAGAACTATCCCTCATGGGGCTTGAGCTCACCACCCTGAGATCATGACCTGAGCCAAAAATCAAGAGTCAGACACTCAACAGACTGAGCCACCCAGGCACCACCAGATGGCACCACTTAGATAACTTCCCTGTGAATTCACCACCATGCCCCTTGCTCTATAAAAACTGAGGATTAAGGTTTGGACTTGGCAGAGAATAGGGGAGGAGAGTAGTTGCATAGCCCCAGATCATTTGTCTGTTGATCGCCCCTGTCCGTAAGTCACCCTGAAGAAAATTCTGTGTAAGTGGTATGTAGTTGCTTGCTTCGTCTTCACTTTCAGAGTGCCTTCTCAGTCTGAAGGCTACCTTACTGACCCTCCTCCACCTTCTAACTGCATTCCAATAAAAATAGTTTTAATTTTTAAATGAATCACCATTGAGAAAGATATGGACAAGCTAAATGTTCCTCTTATGGCAGTTTAATGGAGAAAAAAACAATAGGAAAAAGAAGACTTGGTTTTTACTATAGCTAAATGACGAAATGAATTCCTCCTAACTCAGTTTCTTCATCTCTAGCAAAGAATAATTGTATCAGCCTTACCCATGTTGAGAGGTTAGAGGAAAATCAAATAAAGTTGAAATAAGTGAAAACTCCTTGAAAAAAATATGACTGTGACCATGCAGAGGAGGATGTAGGGGAGCATGATATTTGAAGCTGATGACCCTCTCCTATATATCTTTTTTTTTTTATAGACACATGGATTTTTTTTTAAGATTATTTATTTATTTATTTGAGAGAGAGAGAGAGAATGAGAGATAGAAAGCACGAGAGGGAAGAGAGTCAGAGGGAGAAGCAGACTCCCTGCTGAGCAGGAAGCCCGATGTGGGACTCGATCCCGGGACTCCAGGATCATGACCTGAGCCGAAGGCAGTCGCTTAACCAACTGAGCCACCCAGGTGCCCCCTCTCCTATATATCTTAAAATAGTTTTCTAGTTCTGCTGATGGATTTGTACAAATATAAGCAGTATTTTTTTCCCTGTCAGCGCATCCCTGGAACCTTCCTGATAGTAGATGACATTGGTGCCCTGGCATATACCCTTTGCCCTTGCCACCTCAGTGACAACCACCTACCAACACTCACGGTTAGTTGCTCTGGAGTTTATTTCTGGCCAAGAACGCCCACTTTGTCATATGCTCAGGAGGCCAGAGCAGATGGCTGGCAGGGAAGAACTCCTAAATGTATACTTGATCCTGGCTCTCAGGGGTCCCAGAGGGATTAGTGTCCAGGTATGCAAAGGGGCAACTAGCATGATAAACTCTAGGCTGTCTTGCCTTACCTTATTACTGTCACAGTACTATAGGTGGTGTCCTGGGATTACCTAAAGAGATAAATATACAAATATTTTTTAAGAAAAAACTTCTTTTACTCAAATCTTTCTTTAGAGTCAGCTTCCAGAGAAACACAAAATGAAGAAATTCCCTTAGAAATAGACTATAAAGGGGCACCTGGGTGGCTCAGTTGGTTAAGTGCCTTCGGGTCAAGTCAGGATCTCAGGGTCCTGAGATCTAGCCCTGTGTCAGACTCCCTGCTCAGTGGGGAGTCTGCTCCTCCCTCTTCTTCTGCCCCTCCCCACTCCCACTCCTGTGCATTCTCTCTTGCTCTCTCTCTCAAATAAATAAAATCTTTTTAAAAAAATAGAATATAAAATGCATTCTTATATATATGTAGTTTTTGATTACATGACAGATGTTAAAACACATCTAATCCTGTTCTTTCTGAACCTGAAGTTCAGCAATGAGCTCCTCACAACTTAACAAATGAAGCATATCCTCTAGGAACATTTCCTACATATGCCCTATGCTTCAGCTCTAGTGAGCTACTACTGTCATCCATGGGGACGTTTTGTGCTTCCATGTCTGCATACACTAGTTTTACAGACCCTGAAGTGTCTCTCCCTTATCAAGTACCTGGAAAGGGTCTGCTGATCTTTGGATGAGCAGATAAACTATCTTCCCCACTATACAGCTGACCCCGGGCTTCCTTTACAGAGTTGATTTTTCTCCTTCATTCGTTCATCTAACAGATGAAAAAAGAAAAAAAAAAAGCTCTCATCTGACCCCCAAATTTCAAAGATCACAATTTCAGATAGTTCTCACATACATAAAGACTTAGGATCCCACCATGATAAGCAAAGATCTGTTGAGCTGAAGACGTCAGTTGGAGCCAGCTACACTTGATCCCTGACTAGTATCTGCATGCCAGGCTCCTAAAGCTCATGGTCAAACCAATACGTCAAAAATAATGATCATCTCCAAATAAATTTATTTGACCCTCCTCCACCTTCTAACTGCATTCCAATAAAAATAGTTTTATTTTTATTAAACGTTTAGGAAACGTTTTCAAATAGTCAGAACTATGAATGATAAACCCAAGAATGCTAAGAGTCCAGTGTTATTAGTTTTATTGCAATTGCTATATTTCTTTACATATGTATCTTTCATTTAGATTATGAGGTATTTATGGGTATAATTTTCTTTCTCCCCGGACCCTAGTAAAGTGCAAGCCCATAACATGAACTCAGTAAATATATATCAAATATGAAAATAATGAAAACGACCATTTTGGCCATTGTGTTGAGAACACACATCTTAAGAAAGATGTCACACTGAAGGTACGAGCAGTCACTGGACCAGATGCCAACCTGGAAGGAAAAAATCAATGGAGTCCATTAAGAGATGGGTAGTGAAGCAGAGATTGTGTGCATTTATAATGTACCCTTGGCTGCCTTAGTGACCAGTAGGCATTTATTTCATAATTCTGTCAGTGAGTACATGTTTCATGGGTGTTTACTATGTGCTACACATTATGAATTTGCACAGCAGCTGACAGGAACAAAATGTGTACTTGCTACCAGGGAAGGAGGTGTTTTACTGTTGTAGTTGCTAATTTCTAGGGGCTATACTGTCAGGTTTCCAGAAAATGTATTCTTAGCTTTTGCTTCATGACTTTCTCAAATAAGATGATCAAAGAAATTACCTGTGGGTTTTCTATTCCTTTAAATGTGGAAATGCTGAAGTGAATTCCTACTTAAGGGCTAACAATGTATTCCTTGAATATTTTTAAAAACAGGAGAAATTCCTGACAGAGATTTTAGATGATCATAGTTGATCCAGATGTAAAAAGATGAAGATATTGGCCTTGCAGATTCTTTTCCAGGATATAACTCTTGAAATAATAATAATAACGAACACCATTGGTGTAGACTTTGTCAGAAGCCCAGCCAGTGTTTGGAAACACATCCTTCACGGCTTCTGCATTTTATGTTTTGATTGGTTTGTAACATACCAGTTCCTTCAGGTTTTAACTCAGCGTCACACTGCATCCTTGTCTCTCCCCTCTAATGGGACCATGAAAATTCAGACAAGGGAGGTAAATCTATCAAAAACTGGCATAATCCTCTTATAGACTTAAGTGCTGAGGAGTGCTTCTTCAACCACCCTGTGTAGACCCGTTGCCTCCTTCTTCACTTTCTTAAAGAGAGTTTGCCTGACTTAAATTACCAGGTTGCATGAGCCAATCTAATTAGAAATTATTAACTTGCATGACAGGTGCTGAGAAACTAAGTATGGAATTTACTGTGAGGAATTAATAATGACAGAGAGGAGGAGAAAGAGGGATGTTCAGAAAGTAGCAAATGACTGACTTAGTAGCTCCACTATTTGTAACAGATCTCAGCGTTGCCTTTTTTGTTCCTGTGCACCTACTTTTGGTAAGGCTTCCATGCATAAAGAAATAAGTGTATAGTAGTTAGCTCTACGCAGACTGAAGAGCCCCAGGTTTAATCTCAGTTGTTCACTGATGGAGTATAATTTGGAGATTCAGCGAGATGCATGAAATGCATCTAAATTTAGAATCTGACACAATGGTGGTTGCTAGGAGCTCAAAAAGAAATCAAGGAACAAAGGGAGTGGTTTTGAAGTGGTTGAACTCATTTACAGAAGTAGAAAGGCTGTGTCTTATGATGTGGACTCTGTGCTGCTGTAGACTCTTAGGATGAATGACTAAAAAATAGAGGGGTAGTTTGGCAAAAATGTCATAAAAGCTAGAATTCTAGGAGAGGCAGAGAGGTGACTCTCATTACAATGAGCCAGGACTCAAGTATGAAAGTCACATTAACAATGCCTGAATCTCGTGTCTAATTTCCTGCCTATTGAGTCAAAAATTGTCTCCAGGTTTCATATAATCATAAATGTAAGGTATTTTATTTGATCTTTTCCTTTTTAAAAACCATATGTGCAATTTCATTAGCTGCTATCCATTTTCCTCTAATTCTGTTCTTTCTCTATTGATGCCACAGTCATTTCTTGAGAATTGCTTTGTTAGCATTAAACTGTTCTGCACAAATATGCAAGAAGGGTTAGGGGTAAAAAAAGAGAGCCACAGGAACAAAAAAAAAAATAAAAGTCTTAGTTTAAGTAGGGATCATCTTGCTTGTGTAAAGTTTTTTAATTACTGAGTTCTCCTCTGCCAGATCTTTTCAAAGTACTACAGTGAACTCCTTCAGTCACTGAACTAGGTAGATCCAAATGGGATTCTAGGGATGATGACAAATTCCAATTGGAATTGGCAGCTGAGTCATCACATAGTGCCTTGGTCTATTGTTCAACAACCGTCGTTGAATATATGATGCTCAAAAATCATTCATAAGACAAAGAGTTATTATGTCACAATCCCAGTGATGAAGCTAGACAGAAAACCTGCCACATTTGGAATAGGAGAGACAGTGTGGGTTTTTGTTTTTACTAATAATAATCTTCTATTTCACTAGCATTCCAGAGTGTCTGTTCATAGATTTCTAAGAATGTCTTTATTCAAAACAAGCAGTTAACCTGCCAGAGAACACCCCTCCCTTCTTTCCTCACAATCTGCTTCAAATTTATTTTAAAACTACATTTGTTTCCATACAATCAGGAAAGTTTCCTCATGAAAGAATCTTACTTTTTCCTAACAATTTTTTTTTTACTTTTTCCTAAAAAAAAAATAAATAAATAACCAGCATCCAGCTTCCCATGCTGGTTCACTTATTTCTCTAACTCATGTAGCATGCCATCAAATTGGTCCATTCAGTACAGACCATCAAATAGGACCTTTCTAAGTGTATACACTTGCGTACATGACCGTGTTCTCTTAGTAAGAGGTGAAGAATGTCAGTAATAAGACCCAGTTTTCATACCCACTTGAGAAAGTGTCCACATGAAGGCATCTCCGGCACCTTCAATTCTGTGGTCTAGAGACCTCTCTAGTGAATTCAGAGTGAAAGAAACGAGGGCTAAAAGTGAGGGCTCTGGACCACGTAACTAAAATCTCTATAATATTAAGGGTAGGAAAAAAAAAGTATTTTGCCTAATGAAATGGAGGGAAAAATAATGAAAGATGGGGATCAGGAATGCCCAGGGAGCAAAGCAGACAAGACCCCAAAACAGTGCACCTGCTTGAGGACAGAGTGACACCAGAGATAAGTGGTGATGCCTCATGAAGAGCTCCTGAGTCCCTGAGACATTTACAGGAAGAGCTAAAAACTCTGACCATCAGTCTATCTTTAAGGATTTAAATAACTTCTCCCATGGCTTCCATAACACCACTCACACCTGTTTTGTTTGGTGGGTGGTTTTCCTAAGTTCCCCTATCAGTCTTCTTCCTGTTCAGACTTCCTCCATCTGCATCTCCAAGAGTGGTTCTCCCTGGGTTCTTCACCAAGCTTCTGCAGCTGTTCACTGAGAAAGCCTTTCCAGGTGAATGCATCTATTTTCACGGTTATAACTACAACTATCGATTCTATCTTCAATTCAAACCTCTCTTTGGAGATTCAGCCTTGGTATCCAAATGGCTTCTCCACAGCTTCACTTGTGCCCACAAATGTGTCTAAACCTGAAATGTTCATCTTTCTTCACCACCCAAGTGGCTCCTCCCCTTATAGTCATCATGCTCGATGAACCTCTCCTTTGCCATTAGTCCATACTTTCCACATTGGATCACTCTTCAAGTCTGGATGTTGTACTATATTTGTTTACATTTAACATTTATTTATTAAAACCTATTTTTCACTAGATGCTGACCTAGGATCAATGGGTACAGAGTTAAACAAGAGAATAAGGAATTCTTATGGAACTGTTAGTCTAGTTGGGAAGACACACAATTAACAAGTAAGCAAGTAAATAAACTAAATGATTAGAGCTTACACTAAATGCTATGAAGACTAAAATCAGGTTGACATGATAAAGAATAATGGAGGGTATATATTTTACATAGTGCTCAAGGAAGGTTTTTTCAAGCCATGAGCTGAAGGATATAAGGGAACAAGCCCATTGGAAAAAGAGTGTTCCAGGCTAAATTTAGGACAAAAAGTTTCAATCCTCCAAAACCTGGAAGTTCATTCTGTAGTCTTTAAGAAGGCCATTGAAGTTGAAGTATATGAATATAGAGAATGGCTTGAAATGTGTTGATTAGCTGGCATTCATTGAGTGCTTTGCATAGCCTATTTATTGTGCAAGAATTTGAAGTGGATTATCATATTTTATTCTCATATTGACTTTATGATTTTTAGCCTTATTTTAGGAATTAGGAAACTGAGTCACATGGAGGTTAAGTAATTTACACATGTACTAATCGGTAAGCTGAGATTGAAATATAGACAAGTTCACTCTTTTGACCCTGTGTTATATTGCCATCTATTGTCACTTAGAAGCCAGGTTTTGCAGAGAATTTAAGGGCATGATAAGGAGTTTGGATTTTATTTTTATTGGAACCGAAAAGACACTGATGGTTCTTAGTAAGGGACAAGTCTTACTCTCTGAGATTCCCCTAAGTGTGTCTCCACTGACAAGTTCTCAGTTCACACTTTTTTCTTGGCTCTCACAGATCATGGGATCAGTGTCGATCATTAGTCCGGTCAATCCACACTCCACACCACCATCAGATTTTAATACACATGAAATCTAAACCAATCAAATCACAACCCTGCTTAAAACTCTTGCACAGGTATTCACAGCCTTCAGTAATAAAATTCAAACTCCTCAGCACAGTACATACTGCACTTCATGATCTGTCTTCTGTTTCTCTCCCTAGTCTTGCTCCAGCTATGTTGTGATTTCTGTCTTGGGCTCCTACGACACTGAACCTCTTCGAGTTCCTGAATGTGCTCTTTTCTTTCTCTCCACAGCAGGGAAGAGAACCTTGCCAGTGAGGATTATAGTGATTTTGCTGACATAGACTCTTTTTTTCTTTCTATTTCTCTTCTTACATATGCTCCTTTTGCCTTGAGAAAAACACATGCTCTTTCCTGCCTTGAGGGCATCTCCTTACCCCACTGCTCCTTATCCCTTACTGTACTGTTTTGGGGAGCTAACTGCATCTGCTACTCACTTTTAAAAGCTCAACTCTGAAGTCACCTCCTCTGGGAAGCCATCTTCCCACAGTACCCTCTGCCTACATGTATCCTAGCACTTGTATATAGCATTTTAGTTGTTGTTTGCTTGTCTCTCTCTCCAATATTATGACTGCTTCAAATTTAAGGATTTTGTCTTATTCACATAATCCAATGCCTGGAACATGACATGAGATTTACTAAAAACTTGCTGTATAAGTGGTAAAGAGAATGGATAAATGAACTGCAAAAATTCAAAAGTCAGCCCAAAAAGTAATTAATGAAGATCAGGGGCTGCATAATTTATTTTTTCTGGGACCATATAACATTTCAGTTGGTCTACATCTACAAACTCATTCTACCATTTAAGATTCACCAAACTGGGGTGCCTGGATGGCTCAGTTGGTTAAGCATCTCCCCCCGGCTCAGGTCATGATCCCAGGGTCCTGGGATTGAGCCCCTCATCGGGCTCCCTGCTCAGTAGGGAGCCTGCATCTCCCTCTCCCTCTGCCTGCCTCTCTCTCTCTCTTTCTCTCCCTGTGTCAAATAAATAACTAAAATCTTAAAAAAATATAAGATCCACCAAACAAAACCCTGCTAGTTATTATCTGAATCAATTAGTGAATAATATTTAAGTACCCCTGTTAAAAGCAGATATGATGCTTGGGTCATATAATCTATAATCTATATATATAATGTCTTAATTTAAAGAGAAAGGATATTGATTAAGAAAGTATAATACTAATATGGAGTATTTTATAGTATGAATAGCCGTCTAATAACAACTTTTGTCATATATTCCCAGCAATCCTATGATATGTGACATGTGTATTGTTTGTAATCACCATTTTAGAGATTAGGTGATAGAAGTCCTAAGAGAGTACAGATCTGCTAGTAGCCAGGAAGTTCAGGGGCAGAAACTAAGTTGAACACTGAGTTTTCTGAATCAAAATAATGTAACTCATTTAATGTTAAGCTGATATTACAGTGCATTTAATAATCTCATCTGAAAGTATTTACTTGAAAAAAAGAAAAAAGCTCCAACCATCTAGTTTGATTTAAGAGTAATATGGCGTACAGTAAGGCATTAACTTTTATTTGCAGGTTTACTACAAGCTCCAAAGTTTAGACTTCTGAAACTTTTTGAATTTTGAACATAGCAGTCTTGCTACAAAGTCTTAAAATCCCTGAGCTTTTTCTGAGTCTGAAGCCCATGTTTTTGTCCTGGGAATACTCAGGTATTCCAGGGTATTTTGTCATTCTCTGACCTAGAAAACACAAATATCATTACCTTTATCCTCTCAGCATAAAGTGACTTTTAGATAATTCATTTCTAGGCCAGAGTTAAGAGTTTTATATGTATTCCTGATGTTGTTCTGTGCTGTGACCATGAAAAATTATGGCACTCTGATTTGTGATTAACTTTTAACTTCATTTTCTAGCAAAAGAGAGACTACAGAGAAGAACACCCACGGTCGTTTGTCAGGTTTATAGAAAAACATCACTGAAAAACAGGACATGTTTAGTTATTTAAGGAGAAATGTAAATGAAAAAAAAAAAAACCCAAGGAGGCAGAGGAATTAAATGGTTTTCAATGATTTAGGTCCCATTCATTATAGAATTGTATACTTTGCATACACATTTAAGAAAAATTCCCAATAAAATAAATACGTCTAATTTCCATCTACTTAAGGAAGACATAGGGGCAAAAATAAAAATAGTTGTCAGAAAAAGTCTTTGGCTGAGAATACCCTCCAGCAAACATTGCCTTAGTTGCCGGCTAAAGGAGGCTAGAGCCTTCCAGACTGGGGTAGAGAGCAGGCCACGATGTCCAGGCCCTGAGACTAGATATGTTGCACACCAACTGCACCTTGGAGCGGTGGCACTGAACCATCCTTTACTATCAATTTCTTCCAAAGATCCATCAGACAATCAGCCGTTCAGAAACACTGATGAACAGATATCACCTAATAATTACTATTTGGACAATAACAGAAAGATTCCTGGTCTTGAGGAGTTGACAATTTAGTGTTTTAACACTCCAAAGTTTAGCAGCCAGGAAGAATATTAGCAAAACCTAACTTGCACCCAGGCTTTTCAAATCTCAATAATGTAATTCATGTAATATTAAACTTATACTAGATTTCATAATCCCATCTAGAAATATTTACTTGGAAAAAAGAGCACTAACCATCCAGTATGGGTTAAAAGTAAGATAGCCATTAGTAAGGCTGTATACACACGCAAATTATCAAAATGCAATGTGCTAAGTGTTCAAATTGATGTTTGCAGAGTGATAATGGAAGCACAGGGAGAGTGATCCAAACATAGCCTAGGGGAAATAGAGGTTCTAGGAAGAAGTAATGTTGAAATTAGGAAGGATGAGGAGAAATTAACCAGATGTTAGAGACAAGGGACTCCATTCTCAGTAGAGACAACAATACATAACAAAATATGGATCTGAGACAGAGCATGGAGAGTTGTAGGAAATGAAGTGTTCAATATGAGCACAGTACAGAGTGGATGGAAAGGGTTGTAGGATATAATGCTGGAAAGATGAGGAGGTGGATGAAAACACAGAAAGTTGTACATCATCTTATAAAATTTATGTTTTATCCTAAATGCTGTAGATAGTTATTACTGGATTAAAAGCAGGAGGATGAGTGTTATGGTCAGATTCATATTTTGTGTTTTATACTGTTGAGGCACTATGGAAAATGAATTTTAGAGGGACAGAGAAGCAGGCTAACACGATTATCCTAGTGAGAAACTTATGAGTGCCTGACTAACACCAACACTGTGGATATGAGAAAGAGACTAACCTAATAAATATTTAGAAAGTACACAAGAAATAGAATTGACAATCAGTGATAAAGTAATAATTAGTGATATAAAGTATATCTAATCAGTGATAAAGAAGAGGAGGTGTAGAATGACATAATTGATTTCTAACTTAAGCATGGGATGATTGGTAATACACATAATCAATGTAGGCAATAAAGGAAAAGATCACGTTTGGAAAAGGAGGACGGGAATTTTGGCTTTGACAAATTTTACTTAGGATGACTGTGGCGCGTCAGTGTGGAGATACTAAGGGGCATTAAAAATAAGGATCTGGAACTCAAGAGTGAGGTCTATATTAAAGATATGCTTTACAGTTCAAACAAAAAAGTGAGAGTTGAAACTACAAGTGTGGACAGTATTGTCTAAAGAAATCTGTAAAGTGAAGTGAGATAAAGATTTTAATGAGTACAGCTTATCAGTTCTCTCAGGGATCATGCTTTTGGTGTTGTGTTTAAAAAGTCATCACCAAACCAAGGTCTTCTAGATTTTTTCCTTTGTTATATTTTTAAGAGTTTTATAGGTTTGCATTTTACATTAGGCTTATGACCCATTTTGAATTAATTTCTGTGAAGGTTGTAAGGTCTCTGTCTAGGTTCATTTTTTTGCATGTGGATGTCCAGTTGTTCCAGTACCATATGTTAAAAAGACTATCTTTGCTCCATTGTCAAAATTTTGTTTAAAATATCTGCTTTGCAAAAGACATTGTCAAGAGAATGAAAAAACAAGCCACAGACTGGTAGAAAATATTTGCAAAAGACACATCTTAGAAGGCACTGTTATCCCAAAATTACAAAGAGCTCTAAGAACTCAACAATAAGAAAGCAAACAATCCAATTAAAAAACAGGGCAAATATTGGTATGCACAACTTGGAAGAATCTTGAAGGAATTATGCTGAGTAAAATAAAACAAAAATCCCCCCCCCCAAAACCACCCCCCTCCACACACACACAAAAACCAGGCCAAAGACATTAATAGACACCTCACTGAAGAAGACATACAAATGGCAAATAAGCACATGAAAAGATGCGCCATATCACACGCCATCAGGAAATGCAAATGAAAACAACCATGAGATACTATGACAAAACTATTAGAATGGCCAAATTCCAGGACACCGACAACACCAAATACTGGCAAGGATGTGGAGCAACAGGAACTCTCTCATTCATTCTGGATGGGAATGCAAAATAGTACAACCATTTTGAAAAACTGGTAGTTTCTTACAAAATGAAACAAAACATATTCTTATACAATTCAGCAATAGTGCTCCTCGGTATTTAGCTAAAGGAGTTGAAAATTTTGGCCAGACAAAATTTGGGTATGGATATGTATAACAGTTTTATTCACAACTGCCAAAAGTTGAAAGCAGCTGAGATGTCCTTCAGTAGATAAATGGATAAGGAAACTGTATATCAAGACAAAGAAATATTACTTAGTACTAAAAAAGAACTGAGCTACCAAACCACAAAAAGACATGGAGAAAACTTACATATGTATTACTAAGTGAAGAAAACCAGTTGGAAAGGCTACATACTGTAGTTTTCTAACTATATGACAATTCTGAAAAAAGGCAAAACTGTGGAGACAATTAAAAAGATCAGGTTGCAGGGACTGGGGGAAAGGAGATGAATATGTGAAGCATAGAGGTTTTTTTAGGACAGTGAAATCATTCTGTATGATACTATATTGGTACATACATGCCTATACAATGCACCAAACCCATAGGATGTACACCACCAAGAGTGAACCATAATGTAAGCTATGAACTTTGGGTGATAATGACGAGTCAATGTGGGTTCATCAATTGTAACAAATCCACATCTCTGGTGGGGGGATGTGGATAATGAGGGAGGCTATGCACATGTGGGCAGGGGGTAAATGAGAAATTTCTGTATCTTCTGCTCAATTTTGCAATGAACCTAAATATGCTCTAAAAGTTAAAATCTATTAAAATATTTAATTTGGAGATGTTGATTATAGTGTTCTCTATATACATAATAGTTTAATTTGTAAATCCTGTTCAACCTTTTTTGAAATATTAATTTTAGTTTGATTAGTTACTGAAAGGGATATATAAAATCTTTTAGTATAATTCTGCATTTTTTATTTGACCTCGAATTTCTTTGAATTCTTTTCCTTTAGATATTGTGAAACTGTATTATATGGTATATACCAACTTGATATATTCTTGGTATGATACGTCAACTTAGAATTGCCATATCACCCTGGTAGACTGGTTCTTTTATAATAGTTCTCTATACCTAAAAATACTTATTTCTTTAAATTACAATTTTTGTTATAGTCCTGTATCTTTAACCAGTTTTGTTTAGTTAATACTTGAATGGCATGACTTTTCCATCTGTTTACTTTTAACCTTTTAGTGTATTTATATTTAAGGTGTGCTTCTTGTAAGCAGCATATGGTTGGAATAGATTTTGTTTATTTCTTGCTTGACAATTGCTGTCCTTTAATTTGAACTATTGATTCAGTGTAATTTTAATACAGTTACTGATCTATACCATTTTAAATTTGGTTCTCATTTGTTCCACTTTTATTTTCCTTTTACTTTCTTTCCTTCAATTGAATCAGTCCAACTGGAATGAGTCTAAGTCCAATAATTGCAAAATGATTCTAGTTTTCTCCTTCAATCCCTGGAAACACTGGCAGCTCTACACCCCAGACAAGGCAAGGTCTTTAGAACACTAACCTGGGATGCCTGGGTGGCTCAGTTGGAAAGCTGCTGCCTTCAGCTCAGGTCATGATCCCAGGGCCCAGGATTGAGCCCCACGTCGGGCTCCCTGCTCAGCGGAGAGCCTGTTTCTCCCTTCCCTCTGCCTGCTGCTCTGCCTACTTGTTCTCTATCTCCCTGTCAAAAAAATAAATAAAATCTTAAAAAAAAGAATATTTCGATCTCCTCTTGAGTTCGTACTGGGTATTTACCCCAAAGATACAAATGTAGTGATCCGAAGGGGTACGCGCACCCCGTTGTTTATAGCAGCAATGTCCACAATAGCTAAACTATGGAAAGAGCCAAGATGTCCATCAAAGGTGAATGGATAAAGAAGATGTGGTGTATATATATATTATGCAGCCATCAAAAAGAATGAAATCTTGCCATTTGCAACAATGTGGATGGAACTGGAGGGTATTATGAGGAGCAAAATAAGTCAATCAGAGAAAGACATGTATCATATCATCTCACTGATATGAGGAATTCTTAATCTCAGGAAATAAACTGAGGGTTGCTGGAGTGGTGGGGGGTGGGAGGGATGGGGTGGCTGGGTGATAGACAATGGGGAGGGTATGTGCTATGGTGAACACTGTGAATTGTGTAAGACTGATGAATCACAGACCTGTACCTCTGAAACAAATAATATATTATATGTTAAAAAAAAAAAGAAGAAGATAGTAGGAAGGGTAAAATGAAGGGGAGGAAATCGGATGGGGAGATGAACCATGACAGACTATGGACTCAGAAAAAAACTGAGGGTTCTAGAGGGGAGGGGGGTGGGGGGATGGTTTAGCCTGGTGATGGGTATTAAAGAGGGCACCTTCAGCATGGAGCACTGGGTGTTATACGCAAACAATGAATCATGGAACACTACATCAAAAACTAATGATGTAATGTATGGTGATTAACATAACATAATAAAAAAAATTCAATACCCTTTCCTGATTAAAACACTGAAAAAAAAAAAGAAAGAAAAAAATAGGCCCTTGAACTAAATCTAGTTCTGTGACTGTTTTTGTATATTAAATTTAATTGGAACAGAAAAAAAAACTAATGATGTAATGTATGGTAATTAACATAACATAATAAAATTAAAAAAATGTGCAAAAAAATCTAATTTGTCTGATATAAAAAAAGAATACTAACTCTACTATTCTCTTCCCAACTTTTGTGTATTGTCACAGAGTATTTTAATCTTATATATAACTTTCACCAGTGTTTTAAAAAACATAATCAATTTGAATTTAATTTTCTCACATATCTGTCCTTTGTATTTATATTTATTCTTTCCTGTATTCCTTACTATAACTTGGTACCATTTCTTTTGCTTTAAAAACATTTTGTGATATTTTAGTGTGATAATTCAGGTGATGCTGAATTATCTGAGTTTTTGTTTGTCTAAAAATGCCTTAAATTCACCTTTGTTTTTAAGCAATACTTTTGCTTGGTTTAAAATTCTAATTTTGCAGTCATTTATTTTTACCACTCGAAGATACCATTTTATTGTTTTCTGGTTTCTATTAATTTTCTTGATATGCAATCTGTTACACTCATTTGAAAGCAACATGTCTTTTCTCTGATTGCTTTTAACATTTCCTTTGGTCTTAATGCATTCAGTTTTATTATGATCTTTCTATGTGTCACTTTATTTGTATTTTCCTGCTTGGAATTTGTAGCATTTCTTGAGGCTCTGACTTGATCTTTCAACAGTTTTGAAAACTCAGCAATTATTTTTTCAAGTGTTAGCACTCTCTTCTTTTCGCTTCTGGATTCTAATTAAATGTGTGTTAACTCTTTCTACCATTTCACAAAGTGAATGTTTCTCAGAGCATTTTCTATTATTTCCCATAATTCTGTTTTTCTCTTATTGAGTGTGGGTGTTTTCCTTTGGTCTATCTTCTAGTTCTCTAATTATCTTCAGTATATAAGATTTGATTATTTAAGAATATCTATTTAATTCTTGACATAGTTTCTACTCCTTGTCTGAAAGTTCTCCATTTTTGTCTTTTAAGTTCATGACAAAATCAATTACCATGTTTTATGTGTGTCTGCTACCCTTATTATTTGGTTTTCCTGTCAATTTCTTTTGTCTATTTCCTTGCCTCTTTTGTCAATTTTATAAGGTTGTTACATATAAAAATGTGGAGATAATGTGAGTATTTAGATTTTTTTTTCATGGCACCATTTTCTTTTGCTTTTTTTAAACAGTTAAGACAGGAGTAGTTCATACTAATGCAATCAAGGATTGAGGTCATTTGAAGATCTGCACTTAGTTGTATGATGTCTCCCATTGTGGAAAGAAAAAAGAGAAATGAAAATTATCTTCAGTGAGCAATTTTTTATAGCTGTTCTTTGCTTAAGTTTCTTCATTTGGAAAAAAATAAGTTTCTTGTATAGGATTTTTAATAGGTAAAAACTATTGATATGTAATTGTGGTCTGACAAAAGTAAACATTTTATAAATGTGATGTATCTGTTTTATGATATTCTGACAATAATGTGAACTAAAGTTACTTTTAATGTTTTCCTCAATATTTATAAACCAAAATGTTTAATATCTCATAAAGTCCTGAAAAAAATGTTCAGAATTATTTTAATGATACTACTAACATTCCCTACAGAGAAGATAGAGAAATGAATAAAAGATACATTTTACCTCAAATGTCTTATTTCTTCTCATCTCCGTTTTTAGGTACAACTCTATAGAGCAATACTCCTGGGAGCCTAGAATTTTTAAATAAAGTGAAAGAAGAGGAAGAAGAAGAAAAATAAGGAGAAAGAAGGAAGAGAGAAAGGAGGAGAAGGTGAAGGAGGAAGAGGGGAACTTTCTGTGTCAAAATCAAAGAAATGAAAATAACAAGTAAGACTACAATTTAGACCCTCTCTTTTCCAGCTTTGGAAACAATAATCCCAGGCCAAATGTTAACACTGAAAGAACTCTGGATTGATCATATACATAAGGACAAGTGGTATTCTATATCTTAATCTTCACAGTTCCTTCTGAAAGAAGTATAATGCAAAGTGAATGAGAAGCTATCCACAGTGACTGAATGGGAAGGATAAAAAGCCGATGTAGGAGAGTTTATACTCAGGGGAGATCATAATAGTCTATCCTGTACCCTGTTGATGGAATTTTTAACTTTCACAAACTCTTTAAACCCCTAAAGAAAATTATGACATGCTTATTTTAGAGTGATTAAGTGTGGTTTCACAATTCTTATAAAATAACTTTGAAAAAGTTCCCGGAAGCCACCCTCCTTATGTGTCCCCCGTGGTCATTTTCAGATAACTGAGACTATCTCTGAAGTGACTAATCAGCTAGAGACAAATGCATAGGATCTTTAAAGATTTTTTTTTTTTAATATTTTATTTTTAAGTGATCTCTACACCTAACATGGGGCTTGAACTTAAAACCCTGAGATCAAGAGCCACATGCTCTACTGGCTGAGTCAGCCAGGTGCCCCTAAAGATCATTCTAAATAAACTAAAATGCTAGTGCACTCTGAGAGGAGAATATAAAAATGGGATTTAGGTATCATTTCTTCCACAGTCCATTTTACACAGTAGTAAATCAAGAATTTGTTAGTTCATGAAACTAATCTGAGGTCAGTGTCTGTATTCAATGTAAACGTGAATTGCTTCAGACACTAAAGATAAGCACCATAAAGGAAGTAATTAAGCTAATGTCAGGTTTTGTCAGTCAGCTGAGAAGATGAGGTTTCTACCGGGAGTTAGTGCAGTAGTTATGACCACTTTAGGGAACACACTGATTTATCCACTGTGCAACACTAGGGTTGGCATGTAGGAGGATCTCAGTACAAGTTCACTGCATGCATGAATGAGTGGTACTATCCTAGATCCCAAATGGATTATTAAACAGGTTCCCAGATTATTGCTTTTTTAAGTGGTTTTATTTGGTATTATATTTTAGACATAGGGATTTTAGTTGAACTCCAAGATCTTTTTTTAAATCCCTTTTCTAAACTCTATGTTTCCTGGATTCAATACAAAGGCTTTAGAAAATTCTTGGCTGTAGAACACTTTTAAGTGTTCTCTCCTGGATATATTTCCTATTATTCTTTCAGAATTGTATAAGCCTTAAGTATTCAAAATAGTGTCTGCAATGGCCAGTGAAGGGGAGCAGAATCATTGAGTGAGGTACTTATTTATTTGCTGTCAGAGAAATTTCCTCCATGGTCTTGTCATAATTTTTTTTTTTTTTTTTTTTTTTTTTTTTTACCAATTAAGTACAGCAGACTAGTTTATTTACCATGGACTATTTTTTTGCTTATGGGTCAAAAGCATGCACATCAAGTTGCCTCTAATGCAGAATTAAAATGTCTAACTTGTGCAAAAAGTTCTCATGCATTCAATCATTAGTAAGATGATGGTAGTTAGCCTAGCTGGTATCAAGAGGACCATAGTTATGGTTGATAGATGAAGTGTTTGATTTTTTTTAAATCAAAAAGGTATGAAAAACTGGAGAGCATGGAACACTCTCCACACCTGACCAGGAAGACATGCTTATGAAAACATTGCTACATAGTAGATGAACTTTGTTTGAATCTATTTCTCTGACTACTTCTCAACACCTTCATCACAACCAGCAAGCTGGTCCAATCCATGCTGTTTCTCTTCTGGACATTTCCATCACCTCCTAGTTGGCAATCTTTCTTCCATTTTTGTCCCCAGCTTGCCACCAGTCTGTTCTCCACTCTGCAGCCAGAGTAATTTTTGTAAAATAAGTCAGATCATGATATTCCTGGCTTAAGTTCCACCAATGGCTGTCTTACTCAGGTAAGATCCAAAGTTTTATGAGGGCATATACAGCCCAGTATTACTCTGAACTCATTCCCACCACTCTGTCTGCTCTCACTCTGATTTAGCCTCCCTGGCCTCTAGTGTTCCTCAGAAACACCAAGCAAACTTCAACCTGAGAGCTTTTCCCTCTGCCTAAGAGATCATTCTCCACATACACATCTGTCAAAGATAAGCAAAGCCAGACACGAAAGTGCTGAGTATAGATGTTATTCAGTGATGACTATTGCTATAGGAAAGAGGATCCAGTGGGTACTGAACTCAACTTCGTGAAACAAAAGGCAGGAGATTTTTTTCAGTCTGAGGTATGCTGAGGCAAAGGCACTGAGAGTATCAAGAGGGGCTGGGTCCCTGTGACTGGGCTATATGGGTTTGTTCATTGGCGTTTATCCAGAGGAGAAACAAACAGTTGTAGCTTCATGACTGGAGGCAGTGTTGCAAGTTAAAGCAAGGCTGCTCTATCATATGGTTTCACTCATATGTGGAATATAAGAAACTGGGCAGAGAACTGTAGGGGAAGGGAGGAAAAACAGAATGGGAAGTCCTCAGGGAGGGAGAAAAACCATGAGAGACTCTTAACTATAGGAAACAAACTGAGGGTTCCTGGAGGGATGGTGGGTGGGGGGATGGGGTAATTGGGTGATGGGCATTAAGGAGGGCACGTGATGTGATGAGTACTGGGTGTTATAAGTAACTGACAAATTATTGAACAAGAACACTACATCTGAAACTAAATGATGTATTATACGTTGGCTAATTGAATTTAAATAAAAAAGAAATAAAACAAGGCTGCAACAACGTTGGGTCCTTTCCCTCCAACAAGGACTGGGAACAAGAGTGAGAGTTACTTCCTTGAATGTTTGCACTTCAAAGAGACACTGGTTCTCAGGTCCTTGAGAATACAGTTCTGAGTGGCAGGAGATTTACATCTCTAAGAGGCAGTGAAAAGATTTATAATTGCAAGCTTCCTAAAGTAACTACTCTAAGAGGGAGTTCCAGGACCCAACTGCCTATCACCAGGTTTTGATTGGAACAGACAGTAAATATTTCTGATATTAACAGATTATATATATCAATATAAATATATAATATATTTATGTATTGTATTTCACCTTACATTATGTAAATTCCATCAAGGGTTTTAACCTTTTTACTCAGAATCCCCAGTGCCTACCCTTGCTCTTGGCACATGGTAGGGATTTGATAAATAGTTGTTGATAAAAAATTATTATTTTAAAACATTTATTTAGAATTCTCCATATAGCACTGTGATCCTTACTTGGAATCTAAAGATAAGTAACACAGTCCCAGGCATTAAGGAACTCCTGGCTTAGTGGAAGAAATAGACATGAACACAAATTATTACACAATAGTGAACTACTTGCTAAAAATTAATTAAGTACAAAATACTATTGGGATCCTGAAATCTGAGCAACAATCTATTGAAAAGAAATATATCAAGAAAAACTCTAAGCAAGAGTTGATTATTTGATTAGAGTCTTAAAGGAAGAGAGCAAATGCATTTGAATACATTTCCAATAAAATTTGGCATATTTTTCAAAATGCTGTATTGATGATTTGTGAGTACAGACAATTTTATTTTTCCTTTTTCCCTTTTTTTAAAAGATTTATTTATTTATTTGAGAGAGAGAGAATGAGAGATAGAGAGCATGAGAGGGAAGAGGGTCAGAGGGAGAAGCAGACTCCCCGCTGAGCAGGGAGCCCAATGTGGGACTCGATCCCGGGACTCCAGGATCATGACCTGAGCCGAAGGCAGTCGCTTAACCAACTGAGCCACCCAGGCGCCCTTATTTTTCCTTTTAATAAGAGCTTGTCCTATGAAAATTTGACAGCTAGTAGCACAGTAGAATTACCAACTTAAATCTTATTCTCAATGCATCTTTATATCCCTTTTCCTTCTTATCACAAGGACCTGACATTTCATTAAGGAACATGCCTCATTTCTGGTAAGACCTGGGGGTTTCCCAAGGTTACACATTTCTTTCCTTTTTTCCTTTCCCAAATCACTACATGACTGGGTCTAAGGAAGAAGACTATAGTATTGCCACTAGCACACATGACTAAAGGAAGGGATCTATTCACCCCCCACGTTCCTTGTATAATTCCATCTTTACCCCTCATGGTACCGGAACCTCTTGATACTAAAAAAATCATAATGCACTTAATATTATAACTTTTAATACACATTCATAGAAAGTCTTTGCAATGAACTAAAAGGGTAGTATTTTAAACAGCTTTATATATAGGACTTACAATCATTCATAAATTTATGAATAAGGCTTTCTTTTAATAGTATGTATTATATTTATAGCACCAAAGTAGCTTTAATAGAGTCTTTTATTTGGGAAATGGAAATAGTCATTGCATAGAATGAAATGCCATGATAGTAGTCGTTAAGATGGAGTTCAGTCTACATTGGAGGATCATGCAAGGCACAATATTAATTATGGGTCAGACTTTTATCGTAGGCAGTGAAGTACATATGATTAGTGTGACTGAAATAGTCAGTAGAATCAAGAGGGATGAACTTCCTTTTAACTCATTTTAAATAAACAATCCTTGCAAAGAGTCAATCAGCATAAAATATCTCAAGTTAGTTATTTTCTCAGTGCTTGTAAGATGATATAAATGATATATGGTTATACTCCATTTTGACATGGGACATTAAGCCATTCTGATTATTAGAGTAATGTCACAACAGCTTTAGTTATTGAATTTCAATCATAAACTTTGTTCAAACATAATTGACCATTAATGTTCTCACTTGCTTCAGGCTCACTGTAGCTTTTTAATACCCTAAAATCATTACCAGGAAGTGAGAGGTTAATCTCCTCTGCCTTACAGTTGATCATCCTTGAGGGAAGCTTTTTCAGTCTAATGAAATGGCAGTGAAGGCCAGTGCAAAGAACAGTTGACTTAGAGTACAGGAGAGTTTGATTTTATGATACAGATTTCAACAAGATGCCAAATATTCTTTGTAGCTTACTAAGTTTGGGAATCTATTTGTTTCATATATCATATCGGCTAGAAATACTCTGAACAAATGAGTTGAATTTGTATGAGGTGGTTTGCACTTTTCTCAAGAAAGAGAATGCTGGCATAAATTTAAACATCAGGGTTCCAAAGTAATTAGTTACACTGGCCCCTGGAGTAAGAATATTCATGTATCATTATCAAAGTAGACATTCAGAAGCTATTTAGTACTGCTATACAAATAAGTTATGCTGATTTAAATATACCCCAAGTCCTTTTGAGCCAAACTGACTTGTGTTTTTCAAGTACTTGGATTCTGTTTTGTAAATCACAGCTTATACATTTCTAAGAACTAATTCTTAGAATTAGAAGGTATTTTAAATATTTAATGTCTTGTCCAAGACCAAATCACTGGTTTTTTAACTCCAACATACTAATAATATATAAATATGTCCTCAATAAGCATATTTACCAGGTTTTGTTCTATCTCTGAAAAACCCTTTCTCACAGAGGCTACCACTCTTTCGAGTGGGCCTTCAGCCCCATTCCATCTTAATTGTTTAAATATCTGTATACCTTTCCTTACTTAGCCATTTTCTTACTGATAGATTATTATCTCTTTTATTCTTTTATAATAAGTGCATAAGTAACTTTGTGCATAATTTTCTTATTCTCGTATTTAAGATTGTTTCCTTAGATTTTTAGAAGTAGAATTTTACTGGGCCCAAGAGCATTAAAATCTTAAAGGCTTTTAAATATATACTGAAACTATATTGTTTTCCAAAAGGGTTATACCAATTTACATGATCATGATCAATGTATGAGAATGCCTGTTTTATGGTACTCTCATTGCATTGTCAGAATTAAAGCAATATTTTCCATTAAATTAAACTAAACCAATACAAGACAAACACTGGTATTTGATTTATACAGAAGTGATCCAATGAAGCAATAAAGGGATTATATTATTTGTTCAGGAGACTTGGGGTTAAACACAGGGTACTGTACATATGCATTTATCTTTGCTTCTTTCTCAAACCTGGCCAAGTGGCAGTAAAAAAATAAATATGTTTTAAACTCCAAAATAAGTCAGATAGGAGATGACAACATAGTTTTAGAAGCTGGAAAGTAGATGAAAGATGAAAGGAAATGTCAAAGGCAAGCAAGATAGTTCTCACTGGAAGCGTTCTCACAGTAGAGGACCAGGTACAGTAGAGGTGAAAAAGAAGGCGGGTAAACTACAAGTCTTTCTAAGAATCTTGAGGCCCCTTCCCAATCTTGGGCAGCACACAGCTGCCTCTCTTACTCCCGCAAGACAATAGAATTTATTTGGTGCAGAAATTGAACTAGAGGCTCTATACCCAAGGATACCCAAGGTGTAACAGAAGAAGGAAAGAGGCTGGCATTTATTATTTATTTATTTAAAGATTTCTTTCTTTCATTTATTTATTTATTTATTTATTTATTTATTTATTTATTTTTTAAGATTTTATTTATTTATTTGACAGAGAGAGACACAGCAAGAGAGGGAACACAAGCAGGGGGAGCGGGAGAGGGAGAAGCAGGCTTCCCGCTGAGCAGGGAGCCCCATGTGGGGCTCGATCCCAGGACCCCGGGATCATGACCTGAGCCGAAGGCAGACACTTAAGGACTGAGCCACCCAGGTGCTCCCAGAGGCTGGCATTTAAAAAGAACAAATTAGGGAAAATATAAATCCTCTTCTTGCATAATACAAGGAAATTGTTAATATCTTAAACTGGTAATTCAAGAAATAGGAGTATAACCCTCTCATTTATAACCAAGTAGGTAGGTGTCAGAAAAAATAGTTACAAAATTTAGGGGAGAGTGATTCGGAAATAGGAAGAAGTGAGGAAAGGGTCAATTGTTTTTCATTATAGTTAACTTTTTTTTTAAGAGATTTATTTATTTATTTGAGAGAAAGAGAGCAAGTGAGAGGAGGAGCAGAGGGAAAGACAGTCCTGAAGCAGACTCCCCACTGATCGCTGAGCCCGCTGGATCCCAGGACCCGAGATCCTGACCTGAGCTGAAATCAAGAGTCAGCTGCTCAACCAACTGAGCCCCTAGGCACCCCTATAGTTAGACTTTTAAAATGTACATATATTACTTTGATTTTTAAAATCTGTGCAGAAAATAAAACACGGTAATAAAGGCTATCCGCCTGAGTGAACGGACCAACATTTATATTTTGGACAGCTCCTTATCCCTTACCCCTAAGGAGAACTTTAGGACCTGGATCCTGAGAGCAAGGAGTAGATCCGTGTAAAGTAGCAAGGTGCCTGGGCTACTTAAACTTATCTTTTCCAAGGCCAGTGTGTCTAATCTTAGGTGCCTCTCAGAGTAGGGAGACCAGTGAATTAACTAGGTAATACAGCATGGCATATTGAGACTTAATGACTTATTTAATGCCAAAACTACTGGAATCATCACAAAATAACAACTCAGCAATACATGGGATAAAAGTCTCTCTCTTTCTTAGATATGCAGACCCAACTGTTTTATACATCACTCCTATTCTTCTCATGCCCTCATTTTGGCTTGGCTCAGCATCGTTTCTCAAACAGCCTACCTAGAATAAGTGAGGCTCCTTTTCTCGATTTCATTTACCTTATTTGCATGTGGTTTTTATTATCATTTTGATAAGATGAAGGTCCCATTTCCAGGGTAATCAGGAATGGTGTGTGTGCAGAACAGCTTTAATCTTTAGTTATCATAATGTCCTAGAAGCTACTTTTTCTTAAAATGATGAGAATACTAACAGTTCTGCAGTTCTGCTCATTTATTCTCTTATTTTTCTCTCTCTCTCCAAATTCTGACTGACTTACACTGTTTATCAGGATATTATGGATTTAACCATTCTGGTTCTATGAGAGAACTCAGATACTATTCCAAACTTTTTATAAATAGATTCCATTTTTTAAAGAAATTCTCACTCTAGACATTGAATTTATCAGTTCACTGTATTTTTTAAGGATATAATTTATATAAAATTAAAATGCTGTATTCTAGATATTTGTTTCCAATATTCTTATGCACTGGAGTGTACATAAGAATTCACCTGAGGAGCTTATTAAAAATACAGGGGTCTGATCCTCCCCCTACTTTTTGTTCAGTAGGTTTAGGGTAGGATCAGAGTGTCAGAATTTATAACATGGGCAAGTGGATTCAGAACCACAGTTTGAAAAACATTAGTTTAAGCATGATTTTTCTTTTGTGTGTGAGGAGATGACCTGGGTTTTCCTATCCAGAAATTATTGTCATACCTAAAAGTATGCAATTTATCTAGCATGAATATGTGGGGACACCTAACCCATATGTGGATATGAAATAAACACTTTAGTTTCTAAATTATTGAAATGTAAACTCATCTTAAGAAGAAAACAAAACCAGTATCTGGAAACTCTCTGAAATCCTGTAAAAGGCAGAGGAAAATAAGAATTGTCTGATGTTTATCAATCATATTTGCCTAACAAATGAAATATGATTGGGAATTTAAGAGAACCCAATGTAAGACTCCTTTAGAGATAACTTTCATTTTTATGAAAGTGATTAAGAGAAAATAATACTGGTGCTAATTAAAGTTGAAGTAATTTGAAAGATAGAAAATGGAAAGAATGTATAAGTTAATTTTAATGATTAAGGATAATTTAACATGCTTGTATTAATTGTGATGTTTGTTATGCCTGGTTGAACAGAGAGAATTTTTTTTCCATGTTTCTCACTTGATTTCTGTATGTCTTGAAATACCTTAATCTTCTTACTTCTTTAAAAACCAGTGAGCCTTTCTGGCTAAATTTATAAAAATGGAACAGATCTTGCCATTTTGTTCAAAGGCCAGCAGTCTATGAGGCAGCCTGGCTCAAATGACGGATTCATTTGGTTCTTTGCTGATTAATTCTCCAGAGCACCCTGCATCTGTCCAGAGAGGGGATTGGAAGTCTTCAGAGATCCATCTAAACTCCATGATTGGAGGTCAGCTTTACATGTTATTGTCTCAGTTTGAAATCATATCAGTTTTAGTCTTCAAACCATAGGCATCTGAAATTTAGCATTGACTTTTATTCTGTTGATATGTGTGATTTGATCTTACATGGCGAAATACAGAGTAGGCAAGTTTCTATTTTATAATTCCATTTCCTGTGACAGAGTTAATAACCTGATGGGAAGGTAAGGTAGAAGACTCAGCCAAATGCCAGACAATGGTCTTCACCATGAAATAAATGGGAAATGATATTAATTTTGCCTGCAAAGAGGACCTGAGGAATATTTTCTCAGACGCTTGGCCTCCAGGCTGCTTTAAAAAGGTTTCTGAAGGCATACCATCTCTCACATTCTAAACTTGAAGTCCATCTGTGGATGCTAGGACTATAGAATGGGAGTTTCCCATTTTTTTAATTATTGCCTTGGCTGCATCCTCAACATTTTGATCTGCTATATTTTCATCACCATTGAGTTAAAAATATTTTCTAATGCCCTTGTGATTGTCTTTTTATTTCACCCATAGGTTAGTTAGAAGTGTTCTGATTCATTTCCACAAATGTGGATATATTCTAGTTATTCTTTCCTTATTGAGCTCTGACTTAATTTGACAGTATTCACTGAACACACACTGTCTTATTGTCAACCTCTGAAATGTGTTGAGACATGATTCATGGTCCAGAATATTTTGATAAATGTTTTATGTACATTTGAAAAAGATATATTTTTCTGCATGTGTTGGATGTAATCTCAATTAGGTCAAATTGTTTAATCATGATATTTAAATGTGCTGTATCTGTCTCCTTTTTCTATATGTTACTAAGAGAAATGTTTAAAAATCTCCCACTTACATTGTGGATTTACTGATTTCTTATTTTAGGTTTGTCACTTTTGGGTTTATATATTTTAAAGCTATATAATTAAGCTTATATAAATTTATTAATGTTATATGTTCCTGTTAAGTTACCTATCATTATGAAATGTCTCTCTTTATCTCTCCTGTTTTACGTTTTACCTTTAGGTCCATTTGTGCTACATTAATATTACATGTTAATATAAATTAAAATATTATAATATATAGTATATTAGTACAGCAAATCAGCTTTGTTTTTGCTTGCATAACATGTTGACATAGCATATATGTCTGTGTGTATGCATATATAATGTAGGTATATATATGTGTGTGTATTTATATGGGTGGGGGCATAAAATCTTGCTCATTTTGTTTTATTTGCAGTATCTTTTATTTGGCTTTTTATTTGGCTGTTCTTAATTTTTTTGTATTAATTGCATATGTTTTATTATTTCATTGTATCTCTTCTGTTATCTTGACTTGCTATGACTTTAATTATCATTATTTTACTAGTTACTTCAGGAATTACAAAAGGCATCCATAACTTATTACCATGTACCTTAAATCAGACAAGGTCCAGTATAATGTAAAACATTTGCTTTAATGCTATTTAAACTCCTCTGGCTGATTTTCCTCTATTGTTATATATTTTACTGTCAGTTATGTTATCCACACCACAGTGATTTGTTAACATTGTTGCTTTAAACAGTTGGTAGTCTTTCATGTTTACCTTTCCTACATTTGCTTTTTACTTCTTTTTTTTTTAAGATTTATTTGTTTTTATTTTAGGGGGAGAGAGAGAGAGAGCAAGAGCACATGAGCAGGGCAAAGAGCACAGGGAGAGGGAGAGAAGCAGATGCCCCACTGAGCATGGAGCCCCATTTGGGGCTCGAGGTGGGGTTCAATCTCAGGACTCTGAGATCATGACCTGAGCTGAAACCAAGAGTCAGATGCACAACCAACTGTGTTACCCAAGTGCCCTGCTTTTTACTTCTTATACAGTAGTTACATTGTTCTCTCTGGGATAACTTTCCTTCACCCTATTGAGTTTGTTTGCAAGCACTGAAATAATGACAAGAATTGTTACTTGTGGTCACCTCTGCAAAAGAAACTGGAGAGCTAGTTTTTCACTTCTTACTTTCTATCTTTCTCAGAAAGAATGGCTTTACAGATACTTTTTGCTTTTGTCTGATATTTTCAGGTAAAATTATGACTCCCTAAGGCCTAAAATACACAAAATTAAAATATATTTGATATACCCATATTGCAATAAATATTAGTGTAATTTCTATTAATATTATAAAACTTTTTTCTACCTGATTACACAGGTGGCAACCTATTCACGGAGATGACAATGTTACAAAAATGAGGAATAATTGAGTTGGCCAATAGGAAGACATACCTCTTCTTCATGTGTGTTTTTCATTCCCATTAGAAAAATGAAAAAAAAAAAGTTAAATAACTGTTAACAATCTCTATAGCTGAGTGCAACTGAATGAGACAGTTCCATATATCACATATTTTTGGGAGTTAGATAGGAAAACGTAGTATGGATCCTCCATCAGACCCTGTACATTTAATAATCTTCTGGGAACTGCTTCAGACTGTGATTATAGAACTGTCAACATCATTCTCTTGAGAATGTGTCGTGAGTGTACTACAGAATAACTTCCTTTTATTTTTCCTCGTCTAAGATGAAGAACCTGATTCCTAAGGAAACAAGGGTTCTTTGTCAAGGCCCCATTTACTGAACAACTAGCAGCCCAAACTGAGCACGTTTCATTTTATTTTGATTTTTAGTGCCTGAATTTCATAGTCTTTCCACCTGGAAGCCTCTCAAGTAACATGACCTCAAGAGACTGAAGGTGAATTATCTTCTGCATCTTACCACATTTTCATCTTGTCTTGAGCTTTCTGTTAGGAAAGCATTATGATCCACACATTTCCCAAGCCAGAAACCCTGGAGTCATCCTAGATAGTCCTGATTCTTCAACAGATCATCAAGTACTGTTTATTCATAAAAATCCCTTGCATCTATCCTCTTGTTTTTATCATGTTATTGTGACATTTAGGATTGCTTTGAGAGTGAAAACAACTATCCCACAGTCTTAGCAATTGGTTCTGCTACAAATGTAGGAGCTGTAACTTCTGCAACCTGTTCTGTAATTGCAAATCATTTTATTTATTCCTAATTGATCCCCCTTTCAAATCTTCATAGGGGCTATTTCAAATTTTCACTAGTTCTTGACTGCTTTCTTTCCATTTACATCTCTGTTATTAGGGGAAAGAAGGAGGCCTAAATCAGGTACTTTATCTGGAAACAAATGCAAATGTTTTAATTATATGCTGCAAGATGTTATGTGGTAAAAGATCTGAATGCAGAACTACCTTATCCCTCAAGAATTTAAAGATTGAAAATCAGTAGTTTGGAGAAAATACAGCATGCCAGCTAAATGTTATGTTTGCTTAATTAAATTAAGCCATCAGACCTTATTATATTAGAAAACTCAAAAACAGTTTAATGAAGTACTAATGTTTGAGCTTAACAAATTTTAATATAAAAGCAAAGGGTCCTTTAAAAAGCAATAATTCCTGTTTAAGTATTAAAGAAAAAAGTCATTAAGAGTATGAAATTACTCTTGCTTCTGCTTTCATGCTGAACTCATCATGAAAATAAGGCCTAGTCAATGACTTTGAAAAGAAAGGCTTAAAAGTTACAAAGACTGCAAAAACACTTTGATTTTAAGCTATGAAAATGGAGCCATTTCTTAGCCAGTGAGTACAACCGATTAATGATGATGGCCTCTTCAGATTAAAGTATTGACTCTAACATGTCACCAATGGCCCCTGCAATTATAGCATTAACACTGACATTGAAGATATTTTTGGTACTCCACAGATGACATGTAACAATGGCACTATGTCTCACTGTTTCTCATTACATTGATTCTGACACTTGGCATGAATTACAGACATTTAACACTAGAGGTCTGAAGCTTAAATTTAGAGTTGTAAGCACTTAAAATCTTTATACCGGTAAGACATTTTGCTTGTAACTGACTGAAGAATTGAGTTTAAGGATTTTAGAAGAATGGAATATGATCCAGTTAAAACTAGAAATTCCATCTTTGTACTGGTATGAAATTTGAAATCTATATAAGTGAGAAACAAGTACACAGAACATCCTTTCACACCCAGAAAACAACCTGAAAACGAGCAGAACAGATTTTCCACAGTTAAATGTAGAGAAGAGACTACACCGAAGAGAGTAAAAAAGACAGAGATGGTCAGGAGCTAAACAGATCCATGGGACATTTGTAGGAAGGAGGGACGCCAGGGGTGTGGGGATGGGAGACAGCAGACCCCCATACAGGGCAGCCCAGGCATTGTGGGGGTAGGGGGAACCACACTGGGAAGAGTAATCCCCCACAATATTTGGCTTTGAAGGCCAGAGGGGCCTGGCTTCATGAGTTTTTATAATCAGTGGGGATTAACACCTATAACTTCAAAAATCAGTGGGCTCAGCTCTGGGAGAACCAAAGGGTAATAGGAAACTGAGTCTCTCCACCCTTAAAGAGATAGCACAGTGAACAGCGAGCTGAAATATAGCATAGAGAGAACAGTTTGAAAAATACCTAGGGTATACAGAAAGGAGATTTATTTACTAATCTCACTATGTGGGCTGGAAGGGCTAGGTTCTTTGAGAGACTTCTCCAGGAACAAAAGAGAGGGTGGGTACCATTTCTCACCCCTGCCTCCCAGCCTGGATATATGGACACCTGCAGGAACCAGCACAGCGCCAACACTCTGCACCTAGCTTGCTAACAGTGCCCAGCCCCCCGGTACTTCTGTGAATCTGCCTGCTCCAACTCAGCTGTTCTTGGAAGGAGTTTTCCCAAGTGTTTGCAGGTCCCTTCCTACAGTGGACCTGGGAGGAACTTGCTGGCACTTCACAATCAACCCCTGTAATTTTCTGAGGACATGCCCTTTAATACACCTTTGGCAAGAGTCCAACCAAAATGGTGCCATAAGCCTGGTAGTATGCAAGTAGTCCTGAGAGGGACAAGCACCTCTCCAAAGTGACTCCTGCCCTGAGGAGAGGGGAAGATCACCATATGCACCAGTTTCACTACAGCCCCAGCGGGGGGCTGGAGGCAGATAACTGGTCTGACTGCAGCCCCACCCACCAATGAAAGCTTCTCAGGGATAACAAAGGGAGAGTGCCCCCTGTGGTTCAATGCTACTGCCGCTCTGCTTAATACCTGGGCTGACTCAGCTCAAGTTCAAGGCAGCCCCAGACTGACCCACTAACAACACAGAAACCACATCCTGCCTACAACAGGCAAAGAGAACCATTGCAGATAACTGGACTAAAGGCAAACATGACTCAACCACAATAGTAGGGCACATGCAACACACTTAGGAAACACCACTAAAAAGCACCAGGTCTGGTGAACAGAGGACATTACACTACAGGGCATTATAGGACCTCTTCATAAGGCCACTACTTTACTAAAATGTGTATTACATTCATTGATATTTGGATTTTAAGCCAACCTTAGATTCCTGTGATTAATCCTACTGGGTTCTGGTTTTGTGTTTTTTGTTGTTGTTGTTAAGATTTTATTTATTTATTTGAGAGAGAGAGCACAGAGGGAGAAGCAAACTCCCTGCTGAGCAGAGAGCTCAATGCGGGGCTCGATCCCAGGACCCTGAGATCATGATCTGAGCTTAAGGCAGATGCTTAACTGAGCCCCCCAGGTGCCTCCCTACTGGGTCCTAGTTTATAATCCTTTTATATGTTGCTTTAGTTAGATTTAGTTAGATTTAGTTTTCTAGTACTCTGAGGATTTTTCACATACATAGTCTAAAGAAACATTAATTTTTAGTTTCCTTTTTTGTGTTTATCTGTTTTGACATCAGGGTACTATCGGCCTCATAGATTGCGTTAGAAAATGTACCCTTTTCATCTATTTTTTTTTCTTTCTTAAAGCCTTTACTTTGAGACATAATGGAAAAATCTTACAGGTATGCATGGAAAAGTAAGACATGATTACAGTGAAAAGTGAAGATAATCCAACTAGAAAGCTTTAATGCCTGTCAGCTAATGTTGAAGCTAAAGTTCTGAGTGTGACGTGTTGCAGGACTGAAAGGAATGGTAATTAGTATTTCTTTCCTTCTTCAGAATCCACACCAACCTCCTCATAGTCCTTCTCGAGGGCAGCCATGTCCTTCCGAGCCCCCCAAAACTCCCCTCAACCACACACCAGTGAACAAAGTATGTTTGGCATATATTAGGTCAAAGGTGTGGTCCAGGCCATCCCAAGCCTCAGCAATGGCTGTGTTGTTCCTCAGCATGCATACAGCTTCCTTTATTGTGGCCAGGTTTCCAACACATACTAGTAGGAGGCTGGTAATTAACACCAACTTTGAAGCCAGTGGGACACCAATTCACAAACTGGATGCTGCATTTGGTCTTGATTGTGGTAGTGGCAGCATTGATATCTTTGGGAACCATGTTATCATGGTACAACGGGCAGCAAGCCGTGTATTTACCATGGTGAGGGTCACATTTCATCATCTGGTTGGCTGGCTCAAAGCGTACACTGGTGATCTCTGCTACAGAAAGTTGTTCATGGTAGGTTTTCTCTGCAGAGATGACAGGAGCATATGTGGCTAGAGGGAAGTGGATATGGGGAAAGGTGACCAGATTGGTCTGCAATTCTGTCAGATCAACATTTAGGGCTCCATCAAATCTGAGGGAAGCTATGATAGAGGACAAAATTTGACCTACCACCTATTTAAGTTAGTATAGGTTGGGCGTTCAATATTAATGTTTCTATGACAGATGTCTGGAAGGCCTCATTTTCTACCATGAAGGCACAGAATGTTCCAGGGTGGTGTGGTTAGTGAGGAGGGAGTTTCAGGGCTCAACTACAGCTGTGGAAACCTGAGGGGATGGGTAAATGGAGAACTCCAGCTTGCATTTCTTGCCATCATCAAAAGAGAGACATTCCATCAGCAGGGAAGTAAACCCAGAACCAATTCCCCCTGCAAAGCTGTGGAAAACCAAGAATCCCTAAAGACCTGTGCACTGGTTGGCCGGTTTTTAAATTTGATCCAAGACAAGGTCAATAATCTCCTTGCCAGTGGTGTAGTGCTCTGGGGCATAGTTTTTGGCAGCATCCTCCTTGCCTATGATGAGCTGCTAAGGGTGGAAGAGCTGGCCGTAGGTGCCAGTGTGAACTTCATCAATGACCATTGGTTCCAAGTCTGCAAACACTGCCCTGGACACATGCTTGCCAGCACCCGTCTCACTGAAGAAGGTGTTGAAGGAGTCATCTCCTCCTCCAATGGTCTTGTCACTTGGCATCTGGCATCTTGTCACTTGGCGTCTGGGTTAGATGCCATGTTCCAGGCAATAGATCTCCCAGTAGGCATTGCCAATCTGGACACCAGCATAGCTAATGTAGATAGAGATGCACTCAGGCATCTCTTTTTATTTTTGTTTTTTATTTTTACATTGTCAACATTTTTCCCCTCTTTTTCCTCTCTCTTTTCTCCTTATGGTTCTTTTATCCTCTGGTATATGTACAATCTTGTGCCTAATGATATTCCACATTTTTCTGAGGCACCGCTTATTTTTTCTTTATTATTTTTCCTTTCCATTTAGATTGTGTAATATCTATTGCTATATCTTCAAGTTTAATGTTTTCTTCTTCTGCTATCTCCAATCTATTGTGATTCCTTTAGTAATTTTTTAAAAATTTTGGATATAAAATTCTAGGAATTCTGGAATTTCATTCTAAAATTTTTATTTGCTAATTATTTAATAATTTCTATCTGCCTTTTGATGTTCTCTATTTGATGAAATAATTTCATCACATTTTCCTTTATATTCTTTTGGTATGGTTGCCTTTAATTCTTTGAACATATTTAAAGTAGCTTCTTAGAAGTCTTTCTTGCTAAGCCCATCACCTGGGCCCCCTCAAAAGCAGTTTTTACTGTCTTTTTTTTCTTTCCCTATCAAGTGGGTCACTCTTTTCTATTTCTTTCTATGTTACATAAACTTTGTTGAAAACTGGACCTTTTATATAATACATTGTAGCAACTCTGTATACTAACTTATCCCTAATTCCACCCCAAGTGTGCATAGAATTGCTAAAATGGCCTTATAATCAACTAGGCAATGAATAATAGTTTTAAAGATGTACCTAATCCTTTGTTCTACAGTTTTACTCAAAGTATACACTTTAGAGAAGCTTAAAATCACCTGTACAAAGAACTATTCACAAGAATATTCGTTATATCAATATTTGCTAGAGGGAGAGGAGGGAAAGAAAGAATCAACTTAAATGTCTATTAGCTAGAAAATGGATAAATGAATTTGAGTATTTTTTTATTGCTTCATTCTATCCACAAAATATAATATTATTTAAATTGTTAATATTGGTTGTGGTTGGTACACAAGACTTTTATTCTTTTACCATGATTCTCTATTGTGTATAGATATGGAGTATTTGGCAATGAATAAGTAAAAGGAGAAAAATATATTTTTTTAAAATAGACCTATACTATAAAATAATAAGTACTTTAGGCTGAAGGCAAATGATTCTACTTAGAAAATATATCTGCTTAAGTGAATGAAGAGTTACCAATAAGGTAAATGCATCCTAAAATATAAACACAAAGGAAGACTCAACAATATGATATTAAAAATACCTAGAGTTTAAATATAAAGACATAGATAGGTAAAAAGTAAAAGAATGGGAAAAAGTGGTAGCATGCAAACACTAATCATTACAAAGCTGAAGCGGCTCTATTAATATCAAAGTAGGCTTCAGTTAAAGGAATATTAGCAGATAAGAAAAGGTATTTATTTTGATAAAGATCAAAAAACAAGAAGACAAACAAATCTAAATGTCCGTCTAACAGTGAGGTTCAAGAAACAGCTATTTTCACACTTGTTGTGATAATCAATGCATGACTGTGATCCATGAGAAAAACATTCAATCAAGTTGAGGGGGAATCACTGTTAACCTTCTAATCCTCAGACATCAAATAGATAAGAGGGGAATATCATGAATGATTTATCAAATAAATTGTAAAACTTAGGTGAAATTTAAGCATTTCTTATAAAACAGAAATAACATATTTAATGGTGAAAGATGGGTTTCTAACCTCTAAAATCAAGAAAATCAGGAAACCAGGAAAATGTGAAAAAATTTGCTCCCATTACTTTTATTCAATATTGTACTGAAAATCCTTGTCAATACAAGAAGGCAAACAATATAGTAAAAGTCATATAGATTGGAAATGAAGAAATAAAACCATCCTTATTTGCAAACATGCTTGTTTACATAACTAATTCTAACATTTATGTGAAAATGGAAAGATCCCAGAATAGCCAAGGCAATTTTAAAACAATAGAACAAAGTCAAAGGGTGTATACTATTTTATTTCAAGACATACTGTAATGATACAGAATTAAACAGTGTATCATATAGGCATAAGCCTAGAAACAAAATCAATATCACAGAATAGAATCCATAAATAGACACACATGTAAGTGATCAATTGATTTAAGGTGCCAATGTAATTCAATTTAGGAAGATTGAATTTTCCACACACTGTGCTAGAACACCTGGATATGTCTATGAAAAAAGAAACAAGGGGAATGGATAAACTGTGGTATATTTATTCAATGGAATATAACACAGAAAGCATTAAAAAAGAACAGACTACCTGATACAGGTAACAAAATTAATGAATCTTAAAAAAACATTATGCAGAGTGAATGAAGGCAAAAACAATTCTATTTATGTAAAGTTTTAGAAGAGACAAAAATAACCTATAGTGATGTAAATAAGATCAGCAGTTGCTTGATTGAAGAATGAGGTTATGAAGTTGTATGTTATTTGTGAAAAATCCACCTGGATCTACACATTTTACTTGATTGTGCTTTACTATGGTAAATTACACCTGAGTAAAATGGATTTAGAAAGTAATACATGCCATGAACAAAATACATTAAAATAGAACAAAAGAGAAACCTAATGAAAAGTAAGCGTCTCCCCAGGCTACAGGCAAACACCATACATGGTTCAGGGTGTATGGACCCAGAAATAGTATCCATATATGTGTAAACTCATAGGTGCATAACTGTGTTTTTTTAATATCAAAGGGATATTTTATATCTTAAAAGGAACACTCATAGATGTTTGTTTTTTATACTAAATTTACTAAAATTATAAATTAAAAAAAAAGAACTAATTTCTTCCACAACGTGAAGATAGAGGCCAATAATAATGTTGTATTAAGTTTGGTTTCTTCAATATCGCCATTCTTTAATCAATTCCAATGCTTTGAATATAACATAATTGTTAAATTAATATAACATATCTGGGTCTCCTCAATCTCACTACCAAAAATATTGGGGAATATATTTTGGAGAAGGAGCATGTGAAATGTAATTATCAGAGTTTAAGAAGGAGTTGTGGTGTTTTAAATTTGTGTAGCAAATCAGGATTTTAAAAACCACTTTGCTCTACCAAATTTTTATAGCCTAGCCACTTGATTTATAAGGGTTACTTTTCCTTTAAAAATCAGTAAGTGAAGTGCTGTAATTTTTACTACAGATTTATGTCATGATGAAAAGTTGATCTATTCTTGGAAGATTAAACATCAACTACACAATTTTGATAAATGGTTCGTAGTGAACAGATTTCATCTTGCTCTCTCCCCAAATGATTTTGTTAGCACTAAACCTTGTTATATTCATATACATATTTAACTAAAGGAAGGATTTAATGATGAACATACATTGAAGAATAAAATTAGTTGTCTATTCAAAGAGAAAAGCTTTGAAATGAATAGAAGCACAAATTACATTTTTATGAATATGGGGAGTCTGAGCCATTTTACCTAGTGATTTCTTAGATTGTGAAAGTACATTCTTTTGTTATGTGTCTCAAGAATTTTCTTATTTCCCTTGTGTATTCATATTTTTTAACAACAAATCATGTATATTCTTTAGGATTGATGTAAATTCATAACTTAAAATAACATTTACCTAGAACTGGCAAAGGAAATAAAATCTGATTAGACATCTGGTAAACCCGATAAATTCTCAACTTTTTTTTCCTCTGTGATTTTATCAGACAAAACTGATAAAAACTGATATATTTCTTTTTTTTCCCCAGTGATTTTTATAGAGGAATAATTCAAGATCTAGATTTATGAAATAACTCTCTAGGGTCACAAAATTGATTATTAATAACACCAGTAGTAGGTAAGTATTTCTAGTCTATCAAAATTTTCTGAATTACATAATAACTTGCTTCCAATATTGTACTGTTTTCTTTTGTATTCATCTATAGTTAGGATTTTGAAAGCATCAAGGCATTAATATTGCCTTATGAAAATAGCAAATTCACTTTATATGAAAAGTGTCTAAATTTGGCAGTCTCTGTTGGACATCTTCAATCATTATTTTAGAGCATATTATTGGTTGTACTTTGAAATGAGAGTTGAACTTATTATGTTTTAAACAGAAGCAGATGCCAACTGCTAAAAGAATAAAGAATGGCCTAACCACTTGAATGGGACCTATTGGGAAGGCTTGGAAATTGTGGAGAAAAAGTAGGCTATAGAGCATCTATGAAGAATTAATCATAGAGTAGAATACTAGAATAGAATTCAGCCTTCCCACAGAATTGGGACACTGCCCATAAATCTCAATATGAAACTCAGTGGGTGTGACATCCAATATTCTGTATTCCATATCTACCCAGATGTTTTATCTTTTTTTGCATCAAAGGCTTGAGAAATAAAATGGAAATTTGTATTTTTATTTAAAATGTTTTCATTAATAACATGTTCAGAATGATGGAACTATTTTACAGGATGAAATTAAGGACACTTTTTATATTCAAGTTTGAGTAGTTTCCTTTTAATCTAATCTGCAATAGATTCTATATTCATTTTCTAATTAATGATAAAGTTCAAACTCCCATATAACTCTGTGATTGTGTATTAACATATGGGGGAATTACTTTAATTCTTATAGTTTCCATTAGCGCATTCAACCACAGTTATAATATCCTCGTGTTTCAAATATTTTAATGTTTTACCACATACAAGCATTCCTGAATACGGCAGTAGGAGTTACTTAAGGGCATATTTTTAAAATTTGAGCTTGACAAATAATGAATTTTCCATCTAAAAGAATTTATTTTATTTCTGGGGCACCTGGGTGGATCAGTCCTCAAAGGTCTACCTTCGGCTCAAGTCATGATCCCGGGGTCCTGGGATCGAGCTCTACATTGGGCTCCCTGCTCCGTGGGAAGCCTGCTTCTCCCTCTCCCACTCCCCCTGCTTGTGTTTCCTCTCTCGCTGGTTTCTCTCTGTCAAATAAATAAAATCTTTAAAAAAATAGAAGAATCTATTTTATTTTATTTTTATTTATTTTTTTCTCTTTCTTTTTCTTTATTATGTTGTGTTAATCACCATACATTACATCATTAGTTTTTGATGTAGTGATGTAAAAGAATCTATTTTAAAATTAGGGCCAATCAATGAAAAATAGCGATTGATTACTGAACAAATATCCTCTCAAAATGACTGTTCTTGATTTACATTAGAACTCAGAGGAAAATACATTAATTTTATGAACTTAAAGGGTTTTTTCCCTAAATAATAGCACAAAGACATTTAGATCTGTTCTTTTCAACAATTACTATTTTATCATTGAAAATTACTGAAACTGGACTTTTGACTTTTCTTAGACATGAACCCACACACAAGAAAATGTAAATTAATTGTCCTCACGCAATAAGCCCTGAGGTTGCTGTATTGCTCTGTTGGCCCTCTACTTGGCATGACATCTAATGGTCTCCTGCTATCTATTGTTTGCACCTTGAAAAAATAAGATTATTTATGCCAGCCTTGCAAATAAGTACACAATTTATCAGCACAAATTGTTTTGTCAGCCTGTCATATCCTATAGTTTTGCCAGTTAATGAACACTAACTTACTTTACCTCAGTAGCCTAACATAAATCACTCCTTGTTCTCAACAAATGTCAGCAGCAGCATTGTTGAAGTTGGTAGCAGTGTGGTCTAAGTGAGTTAAAATCATATTAGCACTTGAAGGGGGGGAAATCGGAGGGGGAGACAAACCATGAGAGACTATGGACTCTGAAAAACAAACTGAGGGTTCTAGAGGGGAGGGGGTGGGGGGATGGGTTAGCCTGGTGATGGGTATTAAAGAGGGCACGTATTGAATGGAGCACTGGGTGTTATACACAAACAATGAATCATGGAACACTACATCAAAAACTAATGATGTAATGTATGGTGATTAACATAACATAATAAAAAAAACTAAAAAAAAATCATATTAACACTTATTTGTTGCTGTTTTTTTTAAATGTTATAGGTATTTATACCTATGAAGTTCCAGTTCATTTTGGCCAACATAGTATAAACATTACCTGCAGTTAATCTAACATATTAATTTTATGTATTTTTCCCTCCTTCTTCCCAAAACGCCACAAAAAAATGGCAATACAAAATAAAGGCTTATACCAATAAGAAATCAGGGAAAAGAAGAGATAATAATAGCATTCTAGAAACTACAAAGAGGACAGAAAAATTTAGAATACCTTAGCAAACCACAGAATAGCTAAGAATTAAGCCAGCTCTGGGGATTTGGGGTGGGGTTGGTGAGACAACAAATATTAGGCTCCTTCTGGAAATGTATATCCAGAAAGGCCCAAATGCCCACTTCTGAAGGCAGATTACAGAGGTCACAAGAGAAGGATAGTTGAAATGGTGCTAGACTCCTATTTTCCTTTAGGGGTTAGACCCTGCATTCTTCCCTCATAATGGTTACTTTCTACAAATGTGGAATCATATAGCTTTCAATATAAGCAACACTCGGGGCGGAATGTGGGGGTGAATTGCAAAACTAAAGAGTGAAGTTACACACTTACCTTCATGACAAATAGTAAAACTCTCACACTCTGAATTTCTCATTACCTCCCTATTTTTTTTTTTTTTTACAGCTACTTTCATTTGAGTATTGTCTTACTTGCAGCCTAACTATCCTGACTGAGATAGAAAGTTTATCAACAATCGACGGAGTTACTGTTTGAAAAATCTGCTTTAATATCGTTAAATACTTTGTTCTCCTAGGGAAAAAATGTGATGAAAGTAACAAGGTTTAAGTCACATTTCTGTTCCACCAAAGTGTATTACTAGACTGAGGAGTGAGAAGGAGCAAGAGTGTTCCTCCATGACCTTCTGCTCAAACCTATCTGCTACTGATGGAGTTGAAATGTATGGGTCTAGATATGTTATTGATCCTGGGTCCTTCAGAAAGCCGTAGAGCATTTCTATCTTTGGCCATTTCTCATTTTCTTGTAGGTGTCCACATTAATATGTGCAATTAAGTTATCTAACAAAATGCTAATAATATTTGTGTAACAAATAACTGCCCTTTCTATCCATTTATTTGTATAATAATTATAAATAAGTATTTCCTTATACATAATGTACTAATTTTATCTTCTACCTTAGCTGATTATGATACTCATTATTTTTGTGTATGTTCATACTATCTACTCTGCTTTGATGCTTACACAATTAAAGAACTTTCTTTCATGACATAATCATCGTGATTGATAGCAGTAATTTCCAAACTGCATCCAGTCCCAGAGTTCTGCAGAGATGGTCAAAGGGCTTTCTTAAGGGGCCAGTGTGTGTGTGTGTGTGTGTGTGTGTGTGTGTGTGTGTGTGTGTGTGTGTGTCTATGCATGTTTGTGTATGCATGTGTGTATGAGTATATATGAGTGTCTGTGTACATGTGTATGGATCAGTATATATTTACGACTGTACACATATCTGTGTATGTTTACGCGGGTATGTGTAAGAGGTGTTACAAAGGAGTATAGCTTCAGGACCCTGTTTCATGCTACACTGACAGGAACTGTAATTACATCTGTTTTGTTTTTAAAGCTCCTTTTAAATTTGTTGCAGTGCCTGGGTGGTGCAGTCGGTTAAGCACTGGACTTTGATTTTGGCTCAGGTTGTGATCTCAGGGTCACAGGACTGAGCCCCATCTCTGGTTCCACGCACAAAGGGGAGTCTGCTTGAGATTCTCTCTCTCGCTCGCTCTCTGCCCCTCCCCAACTTCAAATAAATAAATCAATTAAAAAAATAAAGCTCCTTATAAGTTTGTATATGGGAAAACAATGTTAAAGAAAGAAGAAAAATGTAAAAGGAGCTCAGCAAACAGCCAAAAATCATTTAAACTTGCTTTTCTAAAATAATTAGGGACATACACTTTAAAAATACATATAATCTTTCAATTTAATTTTAGCAAAAATATCACCCTCTACATTTTTTTCCTAAGCAAGATAGCTTTCCATAAATAGCCATATTTTGATCCAGATATTTTTTTCTCTTTTCCTTTCCCTGGATCACCTTTTGGAGGAATTATAATAAGCAGAAAAATTGGCAAAGTCCAAGGATCAGAAAGAAAAAAGAAATGGAACAGGGCTAGATAATCCATAAATTGCACAATAAGCTTTAGAATAATTGAATTCATTCTAGTTCAGAAATGGTTTGGCCTAAAATATTCTTCCTTGTCTGTAGTCTGCATATTTGCATATGCTTTCATGGAAATCAAGGCCAAATCACTTGGCAGATACCTTTACCCACTATATTTTGTTACTTTATTAGTGACTCTGAAGCCTTCACTAAATTAATAGAATTTAAAAATAATTTATGTATTTTCTGGAGATTCCTGGAAAGTAGTGAACATTAGTGGAAGCACCTCTATGAATATAGAAATCTTAGCGAACATAGGAAACATACTTTGAATTTAAGTTTTCAGACATGTGGCAATATGGAAAAATTAAGCTACTTTATTTTTCTACTTTTAGAAATTAAATTTAAAAATGGGAATGTGACATTCTCATAAGTAACATGCACATTGCATTGTATTTCCAATTTTAGACTGCACTCCATACTCTTTTTTTAATTTTTTTTTTAAAGATTTTATTTATTTATTCATGAGAGACAGAGGAGGAGAGAGAGAGAGGGAGAAAGAGAGAGAGAGAGAGAAGCAGAGGGAGAAACAGGCTCCCAAGGAGCAGGGAGCCCGATGCGGGACTCGATCCCAGGACCCTGGGATCATGACCTGAGCCGAAGGCAGACGCTTAACCATCTGAGCCACCCAGGCGCCCTGCACTCCATACTCTTAAGTTCTCAAACTTGGCATTAGGACAACCTCCCTGCTCTTAAGTGATTCTTCTTTTTAAAGTGCAGATTCCCACTTTTGCTATTAGAAAATCTAATTCTTGGGTCCGTTTTACTCATGTACGGTGTTTTTGCCATAAGCATCTTTTCCACAAGCATTTTACTGCAAATATTTTTACCACATCACTAATTGGCTGTAAGGCAATGTTGCCATAAAAGATAAAAAAAAAAAGCAAAAAAACCAAAAAATTGACAGTTTGTTGGTTTCATCAACAGGTTGACAGTTTTGTTTCATTTTTTCCATTGATTCAGTACTCCCATTTTTATATTATATAAATCTTAGCTTTCGTGATGGCCTATACAGTAGTTCTGAACCCATATTCCCCCCAGAAATTTGGGATGTCTATCAACAGATGTGGCAATATGCCAAGAACAGATAGCAGGGTAGAAAGCTTTCACAACACAACAGAAAGCTCAGATACACATATGCATCCTAGTATTTGGGAAAAATACATTTTTTTGTATGAATGATTTGCTATCCTGGCTCCCGTATTCTCTTATGGTATACACAGGAGATGTAATATCTGATAGTGAGTTTCAGGGGGTTTGGTATACTACCAGGGATCTCCTAAAGACAGAAAAGGCTATGGAGTCCTGAAGAATGACTGAGAGTGAAATTTTGGACACCCATTTAGATCAAGGAAGTCTTTTTGATTCCTCTCATAATAGTCCATGTTTTGGTTAATGTTGTTGAATGCTGATTTTTAGGGTAGATATGCCATAAAAAATTGAGAGGAGGAATGATACCTGGTTCATATTTATACATATAGAGCAATGGTTCTCCACCAGCGTGCTTTTCTCATTAAGAGGATATCTGGCAATATCTGGAGACACTTTGATGGTCACAACTAGGGAAATGTTAATGGCATATAGTGGCTAGAGGTCAGTCATCACAGCATGATGACAATAACAAAGGGCAAGTAGAAATCAACAAAATTTTTAACAAATTGCTACAGGGCAATTGTGGGCTGTGATGGTATAGAATTTCTGGAAGATGCAGACACAAGGGGTGTTTGCATCCATTCCCAGGTTTGTTTCCTCAGACCTTCTGCTGAAATACAATGAAAAACAATAAAGGAATATTTGAAGAAACCCCCTTTGTCAGTGCAGGAGGAAGAGATGGCTACTGCTGTAAAAAAGACACAAAGCCCTCCCCCCGGCCCCCGCCGGCTTGGGCTTCTCTGTCAAAAGCCTTAAGTCTTGCAAGCTGGTGCAGCCACTCTGGAAAACAGTATGGAGGTTCCTCAAAAATTTGAAAATAGAGCTACTCTACAAACCAGCAATTGTACTACTGGGTATTTACCCCAAAGATACAAATGTAGTGATCTGAAGGCGTACGTGCACCTCGATGTTTATAGCAGCGATGTCCACAATAGCCAAACTGTGGAAAGAGCCAAGATGTCCATCGACAAATGAATGGATAAAGAAGATGTGGTATATATATATATATATATATATATATATATTATATATATATACCGTATAATACTGTATATAATATTCCATTTTATATATATATATATATATATATATAATGGAATATTATGCAGCCCTCAAAAGGAATGAAATCTTGCCATTTGCAACGACGTGGATAGAACTGGAGGGTGTTATGCTGAGCAAAATAAGTCAATCAGAGAAAGACATGTATCATATGACCTCACTGATATGATGAATTCTTACTCTCAGGAAACAAACTGAGGGTTGCTGGAGGGGTGGGGGGTGGGAGGGATGGGGTGGCTGGTGATAGACATTGGGGAGGGTATGTGCTATGGTGAGCGCTGTGAGTTGTGTAAGACTGTTGAATCACAGACCTGTACCTCTGAAACAAATCATGCATTATATGTTAAAAAAAGAAGATAGTAGGAAGGGAAAAATGAAGGGGGGGAATTGGAGGGGGAGACGAACCATGAGAGACCATGGACTCTGAGAAACAAACTGCGGGTTCTAGGGGGGGGGGTGGGGGATGGGTTAGCCTGGTGATGGGTATTAAAGAGGGCACGTACTGCACGGAGCACTGGGTGTTACACGCAAACAATGAATCGTGGAACACTACATCAAAAACTAATGATGTAATGTATGGTGATTAACATAACAATAAAAAATAAAAAAAAAGACTCTTTCTGAAGCACTAACTGGCAGGGACAGATGAAAACCAAGGATGGGATTTTAACTCTAAGTTAAATCTTCAATCCAGCACCTACCCTAAGCACAGGTATCCTCAGTACTTTAAAGATATTGTTTCGTTGTTTCTGACTTACTTTTTCTGAAGAAAAGTTTGCTTTGACTTTTATCTTTGTCTCACTGGATGGAATATGTCTTTTTCTTTGGCTGCTTTAATAATTTTCCCTTTATCTTTTTTTTTTAATAAAGCTTGAATTTGATGTACCTAAGTGTGTGTGTGTGTGTCATTTATCTTGCTTAGTTTTTCTGTGTTTCCTGGATTTTTAATCTTCTATTATTTCATTATTTTCATGAAATTCCCAGCTATTATATAGTCAAATATTTCTTCTGCTCTCTTCTTTTTTTCTTTTCCTTTTGGGATTCCAATATATTGACCATGTGATATTGTCCCAACAGTTCTTGGGATCTCCTTTCTGTTTTTCTTTTCCACTCTTTTTGTTTGTGTTTCACTTTGGTTGATATCTACTCATCTATTCTCAAGTTTATTGATTCTTTTATTTTTGTAGTAAGTCTACTGATAAGAATTTTCAAAAAGTTATTCATCTCTCTGATATCATATTTTTAGCATTTCCTTTTAATATAGTTTATATCTCTCTTCTGAAGTTCTTTATCTGTTCATGCATGTTATTTACATTTTCAGTAGATTCATTAACATGTTAATCACTGTCATTATTAAATTCCTATCTGATGGTTCCTACATTTGAATATCCTCTGATTCTGGTTCTGTTTATTATTTTGTTTTTATTGTTTTTCCTGTTTGCCTTACAATTTTTTTTATTGAATGTTAGGCATCCCTTGTAGGGCAGGAGAGATGAAGCTAAATAGAATTTATTCTTAATAGGGGGTATATTTCTTTTCAGGCTGTAAATGCCGGAGATTGATTTAAACTAGTTAGAGGGTAAGTTGGGTTTGGATTTTATTATTGTTATGTTAACTTCAGTGTTTCCAGAAACATTAAAAAATAATTTGTAAAGTATTCCTGTAAGACCTATATTAAAAATCAATTTTATAGACAAACTCAAGATAAAAGGATAAGAAAAGTGTTCAAGCTTACACGACCAATGATAAAGCAATCTTAAAAAGCCAAATGTACTGTGAAGTCATTGCTGTTAATGGCTACCTTATAGCTTTCAGAGTTTTAGAGCCCATGAGAACCTATGATAAGATAAAAACTGCTAGGTAAGAAGTTACAGGAGAGTGCGACTCACATGTCTTAAACTCGTTACCTGTGAGCGTACTAGGAAAATGTATGGTGGTATTTTAGGAATGGATTTTGGTCATCTTTAATTTATCATATAGAACAGGAAGGCCCTTAAAGTCTGCAAAATGTGAAATATTTCAGTTTTTCAAAGGAAGATGGATGTAACAAAGTATAGACTGGTAAAGTAACTTTAATAACATTATGAAAGCAATTTGTGAATTAGTCATTTGTTCATCAAGAGAAACCCTGGGTCAGTGAAAACCCATATTTGGTTTGTTTTCTTTAATTTTTTATAACCCCAGAATTTACCTCTACTTAAATTTATTGATACTAATGATGCCACACACACATATACACACACCACAAAACGTTATGAAAAGGTTTATTACTAACAAAATGAGGCTTTCTGAGGAGACTAGGAGAGCTCCTAAACAGGTTCAAAAATGGCTTGAGAGAGAAATACATGTTTTTGGCTTAAAGTTCTTAGCTGGTTAGGAGGTGGGACGGGGTGAGGGATCTCACCTGTGGCTTGAACTTGCCAGTTCTAAAGGAGAGAACACCCAGGCTTTCTTACATACGTGCCCAGATGTGGAGCAGAGGAAAGAAGGAAGTAGTAAAGCTTAAAAGCTGTCATCAGTCAAACATCAAAAATAGAGCCATGCCTTTTATTTAAATGATGAAACTACTAATAGATAACTTCATTTTGCATTTGTTGTTTTAGAATTTTGTTTTTGCTTTTTCTCTTTTCCTTCTTGCCAGGTATTTTTTGGTCCTATTAACCTGGGATATGTGTTAGTTAATTTCCCAACTTTGAGTGTCTTGAACCCACAGGTAGTAAGAGCCACATAAGGACCAACCTTTGGCTACAGATTATTAAAAGGGATGCTTTAGTTTTTCTACCCAAATTCTAGGAAATTTTCCTTATCACCTTTTTTTCCAGTAGACAAGATTGCACCCTTTACTGAATATGTAGTCCTTTCCAGTGTCCCTGGGTTTAAAGGATAGTCTAATTTTTACTCCCCACCTTATGTCTGTTTCTTGAGTATCCTCTAAAACTCAAGGATCTAGGTTCTTAAAACTGACAAAGAACACCAAGAAATCACTATTTCAGGACCTACTTACCCTTTTCCTTTTCTATATCCTCTTATTTTTGACTCCTAGCCATTTAGAAAATGTGTGATTATTATTTAGGTTTGAATTCATTTTTAAGACATCTATTTCACAGTAATATTAGAAATGGACATTGTCTTTCCATTACATTTCATTTCTCCATTTAGACAAAGTATAGCTAATTCTGAACAAAACATTTAGTAATATCTATTTTGCATATAAGGAGAAATGTCAGAAGCATTATAATAGAAACATTTGAATATTACAACTTAAAATACTAATAAATTGTGTATATCCATATGGATATTTAAGAAATACTTACTTTTCTTTCTAGTTTACATGATTTGCAAGACAGTCTTTGATTTTTGTTTTATGAAGAATGATAAAATGCAATTTATAGAAGGGTCCCAATATTTTGTGAGTCCCAGTATTTTTTATTTTTTTTAATTTTTAAATTTTTTAAAAGATTTATTTATTTATTTATTGAGAGAGAGAGAGAATGGTAGAGAGAGAGCACGAGAGGGAAGAAGGTCAGAGGGAGAGGCAGACTCTCCGCCGAGCAGGGGGCCCGATGTGGGACTCAATCCTGGGACTCCAGGATCATGACCTGAGCCGAAGGCAGTCACTTAACCAACTGAGCCACCAGGCACCCAAGTCCCAGTATTTTTTAAATGCTTCCAAATTTAGAGTATATGTACAGAGATGAGGAATTGTATTGTCTTTTTATTTTTAATTTTTCAATAACTATTTCAGGAGCATCCACATGTATGATGAAATGTTCTAAGTTCTGGGTTTGTAGTGGTGAGAAATAAACTCATATAATTTATAGATCTCATAGTATGAATAAAATATTTATGTAGAGTTGGAATGTTGTAGAAGTTAATATTTTGTTCTTACATTCATCCTGAGGAAACTTCTCAAAGGATACATTTTTTTTCCAAAAAAACAAATATAAACAAAATAAAATGAAATTAATTTACATTTAGATGATAAGAAAAGTGTTTTAAAAAAAGTTACTAAGACTTTTTCACTATCATTTAATAACATTTTAATGATTGAGGAAACTTTAATCATCCAGTTAGAAAAAAATATCTTTTTGAAAAATTGTATTAACTGGTAATTCATAGATGACATCAAAGAATACACTATCCTTTGCATTTTTCAATATGTCTTATTTAAGATTTGCTGTCCTAAACTTGTTAATACATCAATTATTTTATGATAATTTGATATCATTGATATGATTGATATTGCAAATATAAAACCAATCTGGAATTAATATAGCAGGAGTCTGAAAAGAGTCAACTAAATGAGACCCCACAAATGCTGGACTTAGATTTTCTTGCTTTTCCCCCAGAAAATGTTAGTGTGTCAAGTTTTGACTTACATTACATCTTCAAAAGTGTTCATACTTTGGGAACCCGCAAACATAAAAACAATTATGGTGCTATTAATTTAATTATTAATTACACCCTACT